>NW_025781982.1:0-7767 GCF_021130785.1 Homalodisca vitripennis | reverse complement strand
AATTTCCCTTTTTTTAATTTTTTTCTGACACTTTGTTTGTTTTATTAATTAAACTTTACTAGTCTACAGGGGTGTTTTTGGTCGTGCACAACACTGGACCATCTTCGTTTACCCAACCGTCCTATGGGTATCACATGTCCCCGGTATTCCTTATTTCCAGTTTTTTTGTCTACTCTCTTTTTCTGACAACGTTCTGTTTTAGATTATTAGATTTTTTTTAAAAAATTACTAGTCATACAGTGGGGTGTTTGTCGTTGCACACCTGGGTCCCTACAGTTTTACCAACCCGTCCGGGTGTTAGTGGTAAACACATTTCGGTACTTCTTAAATTCCAGTTTTAACTTTTTTTCTGCACACGTTTGTTTGAGCTTATTAGATTTAAAAAATTTATTAGTCTACAGTGGTTGTGTGTTTTGTCGTGCAACCCTGGACCCTACAGTTTAAAACCTTCCGTGGGGTGATAAACACCATTTCGCCGGTTATACTTCTAATTCCAGTTTTAAACTATTTTTCTGACAGTTGTTTAGATTTTTATTAGTTTTAACAACACTTACTAGTCGATTAACAGTGGTGGTTTTGTCGTTGCAACCCTGGGAGCCCTACAGGTTTTAACCAACCGTCCGTGGGTTATAAAACACAAATTATTCGGTATTCTCTAATAATTCCAGTTTTAACTTTTTTTTCTGATCATCGTTGTTTAGATTATTAGATTTAAAACATTATACTTAGTCTACTCAGTGGTTGTTTTGCTCGTGCAACCATGGACCACTACAGTTTACCAAACCAGTCCGCTGTAAACACATTTCGTGTATTTCTATCATTACCAGTTTTTAACTTTTTGTCTGACACGTTGTTGGTAGATTTATTTAGATACATAAACATTATACTAGTCTACAGTGGTGTTTTTTGTCGTTGCAAGACCTGGAACACCTACAGTGTACTCAATCCGTCCATAGGGTAAAACACAGTTTCGGTACTTCTAATTCCAGTTTTTTTAACTTTTTATGGACAACGTTTGTTTAGATTTATGTTAGATTAATAACATTTACTAGTGTACAGTGGTGTTTTGTCGTGCAAACCTGGGACACCTATACCAAGTTTACCAACCGTCCCATGTAAACACATTTCGGTACTTTTGCTAATTCCAGTTTTTAACTTTTTCTTGCTTGGACATAACGTTGTTCGATTATCTTGATTAGATTAAACACTCTTACTAGCTCTACAGTGCGGTCTGTTTTGATGGCGTTGCTTGCAACCTGGACCCTTACAGTAAGTTTACCAAACCGTTCCGTTTGTGGTTAAACACTTTTCAGGATACTTCTCTGAATTCCAAGTTTTTTTTTAACTTTTCTTTGTCTGACACGTTTGTTTAGATTATTAGATTAAAAATTACTAGTCTACAGTGGTGTTTTGTTTCGTGCATATCCTGGACCTACAGTTTACCAATCCCGTCCTTGGATTATATACCACATTTTCGGTGCACTTCTAATTTTCCAGGTTTGTAACTTTTATTCTGACAACGTTGCCTTTAGATTTATTAGGAATATTAAAATCAATTTTACTAGTCTTTACTCAGTGTGGTGTTTTGTCGTGCAACCTGGAATCCCTACAGTTTACCTAAACCGTCCGTGGTAAACACATTTCGAGTATTTCCTAATTCCAGTTTTTAACTTTTTTCTGACACGTTGTTTAGATTATTAGATTAAAAAATTACTAGTCTACAGTGGTGTTTTGTCGTGCAACCTGGGACCTACAGTTTTACTTCACCAACCGTCCTGTAATATCACATTTCAGGCTACTTCTTAATCAGTTTTAACTTTTATTTCTGACACGGTTTTGTTTAGATTATTAGATTAAACATTTACTAGTCTAACAGTGGTGTGTTTGTTCTCGTGCAACCTGGATCCCTATCAGTTTACCAACCGTCCGTGTAAACCACAAATTTTCGGTTTACTTTTCTAATTCCAGTTTTAACTTTTTTCTGACACGTTGTTTAGATTATTAGATTATAACATTACTAGTCTACAGTGGTTGTTTTGTCGTGCAACCTGGGGACCCTACAAGTTTACACCAACCGTCCGTTGGTAAACACATTTCGGTACTTACTTATATTCCAGAGTTTTTAACTTTTTTTGTCACGTTTGTTTAGCGATTATTAGATTAAAATCATTACTAGTCTACAGTGGTGGTTTGTCGTGCACCTGGTCCTACAGTTTACCAACCGGTCCGTGTAAACACATTTCGGTACTTCAAATTCCAGTTTTTAATACTTTTTTCTGACACGTTGTTTAGATTATTAGATTAAACTTTACTAGGTCTACAGTGGATGTTTGTGTCCGTGCGCAACCTGGAAAATCTATCAGTTTACCAACCGTTCCTGTGGGTTAACACTTCATTTCGGGTTACTTCTGAATTCCAGTTGTAACTTTCTGTCGGAACTCGTTAGTTTAGATTATTAGATTAGAACATTACTAGTCTACAGTGGTGTTTAGCGTTTGCTACCGGGACCCCTACAGTGTACAACCGTCCGTGGGTTAACACATTTCGGTTACTTCTAATTCCAGGTTTTAACTTTCTGTTTTCTGACACGTTGTTTAAGATTATTAGATTTAAACAATTACTAGTCTACAGTGGTTGTTTTGTCGTGCAACCTGGACCCATACAGTTTACCAACCGTCCATGGTTAAACCACAGTTTCGGTACTTCTAATTCCAGTTTTAATAACTTTTTTCTGACACGTTGTTTAGATTTTTTTTTTTATTAGATTAAACATTACTAGTCTACAGTGGTGTTTTGTTCGTGCTCAACCTGGACCCTACAGTTTACAACCGTCCATGTAAACACATTTCGGTACTGTCTCGAATTTCCAGTTTTTAACTTTTTTCTGACACGTTGTTTAGATTATTAAGATTATAAACATTACTAGGCTATCAGCTGGTGTTTAGTCGTTGCATCCTGGACCCGAACTGTGTTGTCCGTGGGATAACAACATTGGGCAGGTACTGCTAATGCCTGTTTTAAATACTTTTTTCTGATCAGGTAGATTAAAACATTTACTAGGGCAGGTTCTACAGTGGTGCTTTTTTGTCGTGCAACCTGGACACCCTTACCGTTTATCCAACACGCCAGTCAGTGGGTTAAAAAACATTTTCAGTATTCTAATTCGTTCCTTTAACCGTTTTTTATGAACACGCTTTGTTTAGGATACTTACGATATTAACAAAAATTACTATTAGTCTACAGTGGTGTTTTGTCGTGCAACCTGGGATCCCCCTACAGTTTACCTAACCGTCCGTGTAAACACACCATTTCGGTTACTTCTAATTCCCAGTTTTAACTTTTTTCTGACACGTTGTTTAGATTATTAGATTAAACAGTTACTAGTCTACAGTGGTGTTTTGTCGTGCAACCTGGACCCTAACAGTTTACCAACCGTCCGTGTAAACACATTTCGGTACTTCTTAAATTCAGTTTTAACTTTTTCTGACACGTAGTGTTAGATTATTAGACTTTAAAAATTATAGTCTTCCAGTGGTGTTTTGTCGTGCATACCTGGACCCTTACAGATTTTACCAACGTCCATTTGTAAACACCATTTCGGTACTTCTAATTCCTCAGGTTTTTTTTTACACTTTTTTCTGACACGCTTGTTTAGATTATTAGATTAAACCAATTACTAGTCTACACGTGGTGTTTTGTCAGTGCATAACCTGGACCCTACAGTTTACCTAACCGTCCGTGTAAACACATTTCGGTACTTCTAATTCCAGTTTTAACTTTTTTCTGACACAGATTGTTTAGATTAGTAGATTAAACAATTATTACTAGTCTACAGTGGTGTTTTGTCGTGCAACCTGGACCCTACAGTTTACCAACCAGTCCGTGTTGTAAACACATTTCGGTACTTACTAATTCCCTGTTGTTAACTTTTGTCTGACACGATGTTTAGATTGTTATGATTAATATCAAGACTAGGTGCTACATGTGGTGTTTTGTTCAGGCGCAACCTGGGATACCTCCACGTATGGTTTACCATCCATCCGTGTAAAACCCACATTTCGGTATTTCTAATTCCAGTTTTAACACTTTTTTCTGACACGTTGTTTAGATTATTAGATTAAAACATTACTAATGTCTACAGTGGTGTTTGTGTCGTGCAACCTTGGAACCCTCACAGTTTTACCAACCGGTCCGTGTAAAACATTTACGGTACTTCTAATTCCAGTTTTTTTAACTTTTTTCTGACACGTTGGTTTAAGATTATTAGATTTAAACACATTACTAGTCTACAGTGGGTGTTTTGTCGTTGCAAACCTGGGACCCTACAGTTTACCAAACCGTCCATGTTAATACAACATGTTTCGGTACTCTTTCTTAATTCCAGTTTTAACTTTTTGTCTGGACCAAATCTGTGCGTCGTTGTTTAGATTATTAGATTAAACATTACTAGTCTACAGTGGTGTTTTGTCGTGCAACCTGGGACCTACAGTTTACCACTACCGTCCATGAAAACACATTTCGGTACTTCTAATTCCAGTTTTAACTTTTTTCTGACACGTTGTTTAGATTATTAGATTAAACAATTACTAGTCTACAGTGGTGTTTTGTCGTGCAACCTGGACCCTACAGTTTACCAACCGTCCGTGTAAACACCATTTCGGTATTTTAATTCCAGTTTTAACTTTTTTCTGACACGTTGTTTAGATTTATTAGATTAAACATTACTAGTCTACAGTGGTGTTTTGTCGTGCAACCTGGACCCTACAGTTTACCAACCGTCCATGTAAACACATTTCGGTACTTCTAATTCCAGTTTTAACTTTTTTCTGACACGTTGTTTAGATTATTAGATTAAACATTACTAGTCTACAGTGGTGTTTAGTCGTGGCAACCTGGACCCTACAGTTTAACCAACCGTCCGTGTAAACACATTTCGGTATTTCTAATTCCAGTTTTAACTTTTTTCTGACACGTTGTTTAGATTATTAGATTAAACAATTACTAGTCTACAGTGGTGTTTTGTCGTGCAACCTGGACCCTACAGTTTACCAACCGTCCGTGTAAACACATTTCGGTATTTTCTAATTCCAGTTTTAACTTTTTCTGACACGCTTGTTTAGATTATTAGATTAAACATTACTTAGTCTACAGTGGTGTTTTTGTCGTGCAAACCTGGACCCTACAGTTTACCAACCGTCCATGTAAACACATTTCGGTACTTCTAATTCCAGTTTTAACTTTTTTCTGACACGTTGTTTAGATTATTAGATTAAAAAATTACTAGTCTACAGTGGTGTTTTTGTCGTGCAATACCTGGACCCTACAGTTTACCCAACCGTCCGTGTAAACACATTTCGGTACTTCTATTCCAGTTTTAACTTTTTTCTGGACACGGTTGTTTAGATTATTAGATTAAAAAACATTACTAGTCTACAGTGGTGTTTTGTCGTTGCAACCTGGACCCTACAGTTTTACCAACCGTCCGTGGTAAACACATTTCGGTACTTCTAATTCCAGTTTTAACTTTTTTCTGGACACGTTGTTTAGATTATTAGATTAAACATTACTAGTCTACAGTGGTGTTTTGTCGTGCAAACCTGGACCCTACAGTTTACCAACCGTCCGTGTAAACTCATTTCGGTAACTTCTAATTCCAGTTTTAACTTTTTTCTGACACGTTGTTTAGATTTTTAGATTAAACATTATCTAGTCTACAGTGGTGTTTTGTCGTGCAACCTGGACCCTACAGTTTACCAACCGGTCCATGTAAACACATTTCGGTACTTCTAATTCCAGTTTTAACTTTTTTTCTGACACGTTGTTTAGATTATTAGATTAAACATTACTAGTCTACAGTGGTGTTTTGTCCGTGCAACCTGGACCCTACAGTTTACCAACCGTCTGTGTAAACACATTTCGGTATTTTCTAATTCCAGTTTTAACTTTTTTCTGACACGTTGTTTAGATTATTAGATTAAAACATTACTAGTCTAACAGTGGTGTTTTGTCGTGCAACCTGGACCATACAGTTTACCAACCGTCCATGTAAACACCATTTCGGTACTTCTAATTCCAGTTTTAACTTTTTTCTGACACGCTGTTTAGATTATTAGATTAAACATTACTAGTCTACAGTGGTGTTTTGTCGTGCAACCTGGACCCTACAGTTTACCAACCGTCCGTGTAAACACATTTCGGTACTTCTAATTCCAGTTTTAACTTTTTTCTGACACGTTGTTTAGATTATTAGATTAAACATTACTAGTCTACAGTGGTGTTTTGGGGGGGGGGGGGGGGGGGTCGTGCAACTGGACCCTACAGTTACCAACCGGGGTCGTGCAAACACATGGACCCTACAGTTTTAACCAAACCGTCACCGTCTTACAGTGGTGTTTTGTCGGTAAAAACTAAAACATTTCGGTACTTCTAATTCCAGTTTTAACTTTTTTCTGAACACGTTGTTTAGATTATTAGATTAAACAATTACTAGTCTACAGTGGTGTTTTGTCGTGCAACCTGGACCCCTACAGTTTACAAACCGTCCGTGTAAACACATTTCGGTACTTCTTAATTCCAGTTTTTAACTTTTTTCTGACACGTTGTTTAGATTATTAGATTAAACATTAACTTAGTCTACAGTGGTGTTTTGTCGTGCAACTGGACCCTACAGTTTACCAACCGTCCGTGTAAACACATTTCGGTACTTCTAATTCCAGGTTTTAACTTTTTTCTGACACGTTGTTTAGATTTTTTAGATTAAAACATTACTAGTCTACAGTGGTGTTTTTGTTCGTGCAACCTGGACCCTACAGTTTACCAACCGTCCGTGGTAAACACATTTCGGTATTTGTTAATTCCAGTTTTAACTTTTTTCTGACACGTTGTTTAGATTAGTTAGATTAAACATCTTACTAGTCTACAGTGGTGTTTTTGTCGTGCAACCTGGACCCTACAGTTTACCAACCGTCCGTGTAACAAAAACTCCACATTTCGGTATTTCTAATTCCAGTTTTTTAACTTTTTTCTGACACGTTGTTTAGATTATTAGATTAAAAATTACTAGTCTACAGTGATGTTTTGTCGTGCAACCTGGACCCTACAGTTTACCAACCGTCCATGTAAACACATTTCGGTACTTCTAATTCCAGTTTTAACTTTTTTCTGACACGTTGTTTAGATTATTAGATTAAACATTACTAGTCTACAGTGGTGTTTTGTCGTGCAACCTGGACCCTACAGTTTACCAACCGTCCGTGTAAAACACATTTCGGTATTTCTAATTCCAGTTTTAACTTTTTTCTGACACGTTGTTTAGATTATTAGATTAAACATTACTAGTCTACAGTGGTGTTTTGTCGTGCAACCTGGACCCTACAGTTTACCAACCGTCCATGGTAAACACATTTCGGTACTTCTAATTCCAGTTTTAACTTTTTTTCATGACACGTTGTTTAGATTATTTAGATTGAAACATATACTAGTCTTCACAGTGGTGTTTTTGTCGTGCAAACCTGGATACCCTATCATGTTTTACCAACCCGTCAACTGCTTTCCGAGTCTAAACAACATTTCGGTGATCCTGACTTCTAATCTGGCCAGTCTTTTGAACTTTTTTTGCTCCTTGACACGGTCCTTTGTTTAGCATTATTAGATTAAAACATGTACGTAGTCTACAGTGGTGTTTTGTCGTTGCAACCTGGATCCCTACATGTTTGTACCATACCGTCCGTGTGTAAACACATTTCGGTATTTCTAATTTCCCGTTTT
>NW_025781981.1:0-36855 GCF_021130785.1 Homalodisca vitripennis | reverse complement strand
TTCGACAAAACGTTACACCCCTGTGACAATTCTCCTTTCCCTCTGTACACGTGGGGACAGCCACGACCAGCTGTGAGGACAACATTCGACAGTACTGTTACACCCTGTGGTATTCTCCTCTCCCTCTGTACACGAGGACAGCACGCCCAGCTGTGAGGACAACATTCGACAGTACTGTTACACCCTGTGACATTTCTCCTCTCCCTCTGTACACGGGGACAGCACGACCAACAGTAGACAACATTCGACAGTACTGTTACACCCTGTGACATTCTCCTCTCCCTCTATAGACAGGGACAGCACGACCAACAGTAGACAACATTCAAACAATACTGTTACACCCTGTGACATTCTTCTCTCCCTCTGTACACGGGGACAGCACGCCCAGCTGTGAGGACAACATTCGACAGTACTGTTACACCCTGTGACATTCTCCTCTCCCTCTATAGACAGGGACATCACGACCAACAGTAGACAACATTCAACAATACTGTTACACCCTGTGACATTCTCCTCTCCCTCTGTACACAGGGACAGCACGCCCAACAGCAGACAACATTCAACAGTACTGTTACACTCTGCGACATTCTCCTCTACCCTCCATCTGCCTTTCCATTTGTAGTATTTTATAGTAAGTATAGAGTTTTGTAACACTATAAAATAAGAACTAAAATTAATCTGGTGTATTTTTTATTAATTTCTTACCTAGCCGTTTTTGTGAAACTTTTCTGTTTTGTACATAAAATGAATTTACTACTATGTTATAGTACATATCCGTACTTTTAGTCCGGCAGCGTAATGTTTTTAATTTTTGAGTTTTTTTAAACGTAAATCTGTAGAGTTACCATTATAGCGGTAAAGAAATTTTGCTGTCGCCAAACAGCACACAACAAAGACCATACACGATACAGAATGGAAAGTAGGAACAGCATCAACTATATATTATAATAAACTGTACTGAACGTGTATCGAACATTATGCCGAGTGTACACAATGTCATTAAGTTTGTAGTAGTAATGTCAAACCAACAATTCTATATAGCAAAAAAAATCATAAAAACAGTCCAAATAGGAAAAGACGGAATTTACAATTGTCATTGTGTTGTAAATGAACTAAACTTAAAGAGTGAGTGGCCAAACAATCATCCCTTATTGCATTACATATACTGACTGCTGAAAATGGAGTAAAAAATAATAGTTGGCTAATTCGTCGATACTTCTTTAAATCATAGATAGCGGATGAAAATGCTCGCAACACACATTCGGACCACGTTCTCTCCGCCATGTTTTATACATGCGATACGGGAATGCTAAACGTAAGCCCATATAAAGAACTACACAATTGTGCCCAGCTGGTATTTTAATGTGTCGTCACCAGGAGTCCTGATCCATTATTTATAGAAAAACTGAGAACTTTCTACGTCAGACTTGCTTCTTCCTACAACAACGGGTAGTCCTTTGTAGTGCTGTACATTTTAAAGAATGTCTCTACACAGAATTTGCTTTCTAAAATAAAGGTAAATTGGTACTACAATTGAAGTAAACAGAAGTTTAGTTCAATAGGTTCTCACGGTCTGAAGACAAATGCTAGGGAGGGTACTATCAAGCAAAGGGAATTACTCGCTTGAAAACATTTGAAACCGGGTAAATGGTACTACCTTTCGTTTAAAGTACTCAATAAAACAATGGTGGACATCGAACTTAGATTCATGTCCTAACGCTTTGGTTGTCATCATGCTCAGCAGAAGTACAACCACGGCTCTCTTAGAAGTAATACCCCAGGTCCATAAAATGGCAGAGACTCGGTTGATACAAGCAGAGACTGCACAACCAAAAAGAGAGCACGCGCTGTTTGAAGACAGGAAAAAGAAAATTAAGTCAATCTAAGCATGACGCAAG
Organism: Homalodisca vitripennis; assembly: GCF_021130785.1. NCBI lineage: Eukaryota > Metazoa > Arthropoda > Insecta > Hemiptera > Cicadellidae > Homalodisca > Homalodisca vitripennis. The sequence continues at coordinate 34,957 of NW_025781981.1, read as the reverse complement.
AGCGCAACATCAAGTGCCCGTCAAATCTGCATGACGCAAGTAGTATCTCATCGTCCTGTGGGTCAAAGCACAGCTCAACAAGTCAATAAAGCAATCTCGTCTATAGACCGGATGGATTTAAATCAAATTATAATACCTTCTATCTGAAGTGACAATATTTAAGAGTAAAGAGTGTTTGAAGAAGAAAATTCCCGTGTTTTATGTATTAATTTATGGTGAAATCAATGGAAAACTACATCAACGAGTGCATTCCAATGAAAAAGACTACCTTTTACGTGCGACCCAATTGTCGTACATACGTCGTCCAATTCGAGACGATATTCCGCTTCAAAACATATTTTAAACATAGCAGGTGTAGCTCCCTCAACTTTCGTGAGAAATCTATTCCCGTTAATTGATGTTGTCACGGATCTTTACAGGCCATAAAGAAAATGGTCGGCGTGGGTTAAGAGTAGTACATCCACCATCCCGAAGAGTGTCAAGGAGTTTGCAAGCACACGGTTACTGTAATGAGGTGGGGCGCCGCGACGTCTTATTAGTAAAATACAAGCCTCTTTAGCATCTCAATATCTTCCATTAGGGGGAAAGACGAACTCTGTCAACATGACTTAAGCCCCGTGTATCTATCTATCACTCTATCTTTCATCAAACCACAAAAAACACTCACTTGGGAGAATCAATATTGATGAAGAGTGTCTTTATGAAGTATGACCGCCAAATTCTGCAGTTGCGAAGGTTAGCTGTTTATCACTCATATTACAATTTTCCTCACCAGAAAAGAAAAACAATGTTCAACACATTTTTTATTTTTATCAATTATTTGTAGAAAGCTAACAGCAACCTCAATTATTTAAATGTTGTCAGTATAAGTAAGTAAGTGTACTTAACAGTTTAAATTCATAGCCGCACAAATTAAACCTTTTTTGTATATAAACATCATAGAAAACAGTACCTTTAGCAAATCATGATTGGCCAATGATTTACTTGGACTCAGAACACATGCAACATTAATCTATTCAACAGCAGCGCTTCAGATTGAGTTCTTGGTCTAACTGGCAATGTCGCTTTTATATCAGTACAGTACTGGTTTTCCTTGAGACTATAGCAAACTACGAAAATACGAAAAGTTTCGATGAAGGTGGTTCACCACCCGTATAATTGGAATATAAATTGTGAATTTTTTTACATTAAAAAAATAATAATATAGCTTTTAATCTAAAAAATTATACTACAATGGCCATACATATTATAGAATAATGTTGGATAACAGCTAAGAGATTAGTTGACATTTAACTTCTACAGGTTATTGAACCTCAGGGGACACTCGATCTGTGAAAGGTTGAATTCTGTTTTTGTACGAGTAACCTACATGTGAACAGGTTAAAACCAGCTCTCAGGTCTAAACTATAGTCGATTCTTTCAGCATACTTACTACTACTATAATGCAGATATGTCGACATTAACTACGTATGGTTAAACGGAGAAACCAAGTAAGACACCAATATGATGTGATTTGATAGTCAGCAAAGATCAAATCCTGACACGCCTGACCTCACGTTACAGCTACTGTATTGTGGCTTGCTGCTATCCCGGGTATGCTCCACACTATTACTACCCTGTGTTTGAGCTATAGACATAGCTATAGCTGTACCTCTGCTCGTTATTGGGGAGCAACGATAACCTGTCCTGACACGCATGACCTCACGTACAGCTACTGTATTGTGGCTTGCTGCTATCCCGGGCATGCTCCACACTATCACTACCCTGTGTTTGAGCTATAGACATAGCTATAGCTGTACCTCTGCTCGTTATTGGGGAGCAATGATACCCTGTCCTGACACGCCTGACCTCACGTACAGCTACTGTATTGTGGCTTGCTGCTATCCCGGGCATGCTCCACACTATCACTACCCTGTGTTTGAGCTATAGACATAGCTGTGCCTCTGCTCGTTATTGGGGAGCAACGATAACCTGTCCTGACACGCCTGACCTCACGTACAGCTACTGTATTGTGGCTTGCTGCTATCCCGGGCATGCTCCACACTATTAATACCCTGTGTTTGAGCTATATACATAGCTATAGCTGTACCTCTGCTCGTTATTGGGGAGCAATGATACCCTGTCCTGACACGCCCGACCTCACGTACAGCTACTGTATTGTGGCTTGCTGCTATCCCGGGCATGCTCCACACTATCACTACCCTGTGTTTGAGCTATAGACATAGCTATAGCTGTGTATCTGCTCGTTATTGGGGAGCAACGATAACCTGTCCTGACACGCCTGACCTCACGTACAGCTACTGTATTGTGGCTTGCTGCTATCCCGGGCATGCTCCACACTATTAATACCCTGTGTTTGAGCTATATACATAGCTATAGCTGTACCTCTGCTCGTTATTGGGGAGCAATGATACCCTGTCCTGACACGCCCGACCTCACGTACAGCTACTGTATTGTGGCTTGCTGCTATCCCGGGCATGCTCCACACTATCACTACCCTGTGTTTGAGCTATAGACATAGCTATAGCTGTGTATCTGCTCGTTATTGGGGAGCAACGATAACCTGTCCTGACACGCCTGACCTCACGTACAGCTACTGTATTGTGGCTTGCTGCTATCCCGGGCATGCTCCACACTATTACTACCCTGTGTTTGAGCTATAGACATAGCTATAGCTGTGCCTCTGCTCGTTATTGGGGAGCAATGATACCCTGTCCTGACCTCACTTACAGAAGCTACTTAGTTATGGCTTGCCGCGAGCTCTAGCATCCAACACAGTTTATATCTTCTATGCTTGAGCAATTGCTGTGTTCTTATGAAAACGGTGGTAAGTTCAGTTACGTGTGAGTCACTTACAGAAGCTACTTAGCTATGGCTTGCCACTGGCTCCATCGTACTAGACAGAAACGCCTCTCTGTGCTTGAGCTATTACTGTACTTGATAGCCAGAAACGCTGATAAGGTACTGGCACGCTTGAGCCACATAAACTACTGAACTGAGGCATGCCACTGGCTCCTGCATCCTACACACTAACGCTGCTCTGTGCTTGAGCTATTACTGTACTCTTGATAGCCAGAAACGTTGATAAGGTCCTGGCATGCTTGAGCCACATACAACTACTGAACTGTGGCATGCCACTGGCTCCTGCATCCTACACACTAACGCTGCTCTGTGCTTGAGCTATTACTGTATCTCTGAATGCCAGAAACGTTGATAAGGTTCTGGCATGCTTGGGCCACATACAACTACTGAACTGTGGCATGCCACTGGCTCCTGCATCCTACACACTAACGCTGCTCTGTGCTTGAGCTATTACTGTACTCTGAATGCCAGAAAACGTTGATAAGGTTCTGGCATGCTTGGGCCACATACAACTACTGAACTGTGGCATGCCACTGGCTCCTGCATCCTACACACTAACGCTGCTCTGTGCTTGAGCTATTACTGTACTCTGAATGCCAGAAACGTTGATAAGGTTCTGGCATGCTTGGGCCACATACAACTACTGAACTGTGGCATGCTACTGGCTCCTGCATCCTACACACTAACGCTGCTCTGTGCTTGAGCTATTACTGTACTCTTGATAGCCAGAAACGTTGATAAGGTCCTGGCATGCTTGAGCCAATAACAACTACTGAACTGTGGCATGCCACTGGCTCCTGCATCCTACACACTAACGCTGCTCTGTGCTTGAGCTATTACTGTACTCTTGATAGCCAGAAACGTTGATAAGGTCCTGGCATGCTTGAGCCACATACAACTACTGAACTGTGGCATGCCACTGGCTCCTGCATCCTACACACTAAAGATTAATCCCGGGTAAACCATAATGACACTTAATTGATGAGCCAAAAAAATAAACATTATTCTCAAGGTCATTCCGCTTTCTCTTTACAGTCTGATAATTAATGCATAGTACTTTTTTAGATGCCTGTATATTAAATAAATAAGTTGTAAATAATGAGGAGTTCACAAAAAATATAATATAATTTTGTTTTAAAATTAAAACTATATAACTAAGAGAATTTATTACCATGCCAAATATATATATGCTAATAGTTTTCATTATTTTCACGCACCTACATTGGAGGATACTTTTCCATTTAGTTACCCTTGAACTAAAAAAAAATAAATTACTCTTTTAATAGACGAAACGAAGTGGTTCTGGCTTTTCATACACCTTTCAAAGTGGGAATTATATAAGAGAAGTGGACATATACATGATAACTTACTTAAATTTTTTGTTCTCTAAGTTCTTTGTATAACTAAGACCTTTTGATGCATAACATTACATACTTTCAAATTTGAAACATATACAACATAAAATCCCATATTTAGGTACAGCTGTATTTAAAAATCCATGAAAATATTTTAACCTACCATAAGATTACACGAGTATATAACACCCTGTAAGGATAGTGTAAAAAAGTAATCCAAATTCACTAATTGTAGTTCAATTAAACTGTGATAATATAATCGACAAAAGAATGACAAGATGAAATAAGTGAAAGTGTGGGAATAGAAGAGTAGCAGTACTGACCAGTTTTGCCGGAAGTGCACTGGCAATAGAAGCTACCGACTCGGTCGATGCAAGTCGCCCCGTTGAAACAAGCGGCTCCCGCGCAGTCGTCGATGTTGGAGGAACAGTCGGGCCCGGTCCAGCCGTTGACACAGATGCAGGAGAAGCCACCGATGGAGTTGGTGCAGGTGGCGCCGTTGTGACACACCGATGGCCTGAGAGAGCACTCGTCCACGTCGTGTTCGCAGAACTCCCCGGTGTACGTGGGCGGACACTGGCAGTTGTAGCGGTTGATGAGGTCCACACAGGTCGCGCCCATTCTGACACAGGTTGCCGGGGGCAATCGTCGATGTTCTCCTCGCAATTCTTGCCGCGATAACCTGGAACAGGCAGATACACACTCATCTTAGTAACATCATACATATGACAACGACTTGGAAGTCAAACGATTCCTGCCAAGATAATATGAAGCAGGCAGACACACACGCATATTATTAACGTCATAAATATGACAGCGCCTTGGAAATCTAACAATTCTTGCCGCGATAACCTGGAACAGGCAGATACACACTCATCTTAGTAACATCATACATATGACAACGACTTGGAAGTCAAACGATTCCTGCCAAGATAATATGAAGCAGGTAGACACACACGCATCTTAGTAACGTCATAAATATGACAGCACCTTGGAAATCATACAATTATGGTACGATAACCTGGAACAGGCAGATACACATAAACACACACACACATCTTAGTAACATCATACATATGACAACGACTTGGAAGTCAAACGATTCCTGCCAAGATAATATGAAGCAGGCAGACACACACGCATCTTAGTAAACGTCATAAATATGACAGCACCTTGGAAATCATACAATTATGGTACGATAACCTGGAACAGGCAGATACACATAAACACACACACACACACATCTTAGTAACATCATACATATGACAGTAGTGCCTTGGAAGTCAAACAATTAACCTTCAAAGGTCGGATGAGGTTATGGACATGGTAATAAAATATGTTAGTTAAGTAGAAATAATCCGTACCTATTTAAAGAAAATAAAGTTAATTTAGTTAATTTAAATTGATAACTTCGTTAAGCCAGACCTGTGTAACATTGGCATTTAGGTGGCAAATGGAGTTTCTGTGTTGAGTTGACTACATTACGAAAAAGGAAGATAGAAAATCATTATAGCTAAGAGTAGAGGGCAGAAATCACGAACATTTACTCGACGTGCATGATTAGATAGATAGAAAAAATATATTTATTTTCTTGAAAATATGTACAATAGTAAAATTATATAAACATCATTTATACCTTAAGCACAAACACAAACATTGCTCCTTAATTTTTAGACACAATTGACATGAAAATAAAAATAAAATAATGTAACTTTTTGTTAAAGAAATATGAACATGTCTTTTTTTTATATTAATACAGCTAAGGTACATCAATAAACAAAATTCAAGGAAAACAAAATAGGACCTCAAAAGGCAAGGAACTGCCTGTGTAGAGGCTCCAACTTTCTTAGAAAAAAAAGAAAACAACACTCAAGCAAATGAAATTAACAAATAAATTCAAATACGATCAATCTTCCCATTTAAAACTAAGCTTTAACAAAACAAATTTGAATAAAAAACAACATTTTATAATTTTCAAAGTCTAAAGCTAATTCAGTACATAAAATGCCATAAATATAAATATTATAACCATATCCAGTTATTATTCTTCCATATAGACTTAACGTTTGTACAGACTTAACCAACGATAAACCTAAAATTAATTATGAACTATTTATATTTACTAGAAAATCAACACTTTCAAAAGACAACTACTTACTTAACTAGATTACTTAAGAAGATGTTCATGAGAAATATGAATACGTAGAGGGCAGAAACCACGAACATTTACTCGACGTGCACGATTACTTAAGAAGATGTTCATGAGAAATATGAATACGTAGAGCGCAGAAACCACGAACATTTACTCGACGTGCACGATTACTTAAGAAGATGTTCATGAGAAATATGAATACGGAATTTGGGCTTATTCACGGATTCCATTTACAAGAGACATAACTCTAATTAATAATTTACACACCACCAATTTTCCACTTTCCATAACTTTTACAATTACAATAAATAAGCCTCAGAGTATAATTGATACTCTCATAGTAAACTGTACGGTACATTATTTAATCTCACAATACTATTAAGTTAAATTTTGCAATATAAAAATTGCAATAGCGCTAATAATAAAGATGTGTCTAGTTAATAGTGAAAATAAAACAATCGTAATAAGGTTTGTACTATCTGAATAATCTTTATGTGTCAAATATGACGTATCGTTTAAAATAAATCATGTTAACACCCGATTAAGACTCTTGTACAAAGGCAAGAAAAAACACTGTTCCAATTACGGCTAGCCAATTGGCGCCCCAATGTCAGCTTCCGATTTTTCTCACAGACGTCTAACAATGTCTTGAAAATTGGGGTTTATTCCATTTCTGAATTTGTCAACGCTACGAGTTTGTGTCCCACGTAACTGCTACCCACTTCCGAAAATAAGGCAATTAAAACAAGATTGGTGCTTTTAGTAAACATCGTAAAAGTTTAAATTGTTAAGAACTACGTCTTACAGTTTGAACACAAGCGTCAAAATTAATGATGTCTGTCTAGTTACTGTATTATAGAAAAGATGTAAAATTAGGTGATACAAAATCCACACAAATTCAAAGAGAAACTTGTCTTCAAAATGGGTGATTGATCAGTTTGGAATGACAAGAGGTTATGTGAAGGAAACAGGATTTTTCCGGACATTTGCCATCGTTAAGTGAAACAAGAAAAACAGTAACACTACGTTTCGAGATCTGCAATCTGATCTCTTCTTCAGGTAAAGAACTAACCTAATACATAATTACAAACTAGGTTAAAATAAACAAATCTTACTAAAGCGTTGTGGCACGCCTGAGTCAGGAATCACAACCTACATGTTGTATGTCAACTTCACTAACACTAAAGACATGCACTTAATAAAAAAAACTATAAAAAACACCAATCATTAAACTAAACTACGGAATACAGGTCACAATATGTCTTCACTCGTCTACTAACCATTTACGACTGACCAGAGGGGGGTAGCCAATGGTAATCGTGACGGCCGGCTAAAACAAGATGGCGGAAATACAAGGGAAGGGGAACAGGAATGGGCCCTTTCGTTATTATTGGTTCATGCGAGATGAACTTCTTAAAACCATATTGTGACTCCGCATTGGTTTATTGCAAATATCCGATCCGTTTGATACTTTTGGTATTCTCTTTAGTTCATTTTTTAGAATTGGGCAACCAAAGCGGCCTAATCTCGACTGATGGTTGACTGATTGGTTGGTCTGCCAATTTAATGTATGTTGCCTCAATTAATTTCCTTTTGAAGAAATGTGGTTCCCGATGTATTATGTGGGCTTCATCCCAATTCATATGATGGTCTTCGGACCAACAATGGTGTGCAATTTTTGACTTTTCTGTGAAACCCTTTCTCGTGTTTTCTTTGTGTTCTTTTATCCTTATGTTTAGTGGTCTTTTTGTCTCGCCTATGTATTCCCTATTGCAGCTACATTTTATACTGTAAACACAGTTTTTGGAATCCTGTGTGCCATTTTTTGGTTTTGTTTTTACGAGACTTTGTCTAAGAGTGTTGTGTGTTTTAAACGCGGTTCTAATGTTGTACTTTCTACCTACTCTTCTAATTTTCTCCGATAATCCCGGCACATAGGGGATTGACATAAACGCAAATTTATCACAATTCTGTTTTTTCTGACTCAGGAATGATTCTTCTGGTTCGTTTGCACTTATTAATTACTAATTGAGGGTATCCATTGCTTCTGAGATCCGATTCAATTTTCTTAAATTCTTCTTTTAGTCCATCTTTATCTGAGCACAAGCTCTTTGCTCTATCAAACAACGAGTAGGCTACTCCTTCTTTGACAGATTTTTGATGGTTGGATTGATAATTTAAATATTTTCCTGTGTGTGTTATCTTTCGAAAAACAGTTGTCTTAAGGACATCCCTATCTCTTAATACACACACATCCAAAAAGGGAAGCTTGTTTTGGACTTCCACTTCCATTGTGAGGCGGATGGAAGGAGAAATACTGTTAATGTGATTCAAAAGATTATTTAATTCAATGTCTCCATGAGAAAAAATAACAAAGGTATCATCCACATACCTCCACCAAATCTTCGGTTTGAACTGAGCTGAAGCCAAAGCTTTTCGCTCGAATTCCTCCATAAAGATATTGGCGAAAATAGGAGACAGTGGAGAACCCATTGCCATCCCCTCATCTTGACGGTAAATTTTACCCTCTAACTCAAAATAATTGCATTGAGTGCATAGTTCTAACAGTTCCATAATTACTGGCACGGGAAGTTTAGTTCTATCCTTTAATGTTTGGTCTTCTTTGAGACGTGATTTAATAATTCCGAGAGTTTCTGGAACTGGTACATTTGTAAATAGACTTTCGACATCAAAACTTACCAGTTTGTCAGTTTCAGTCAACTTTAGGGATTTTGACTTCTCTACGAAATCCCTGGAATTTTTGATGAAAGAGTCAGTTTTTCCTACCAATGGTGTTAAGATGTCCAAGAGGACTTTAGACAATTCCCTGCAAGGTGAATCACGAGAACTAATGATGGGCCGGAGAGGGATGGTAGGTTTGTGGATTTTGGGAAGGCCATACATATGGGGGATTTTGGAGTGGTGAGGAGTTAATTTAGATCTAAATTTATCTGAAAAAAAATTCTTTATGTTTTCTTAAGGTGTTTGCTACTTTGCGTTCAAATGAATCAGTCGGGTCTTTATTTAAAACTGTATATTTGCCAGTATTTAAAGTTTCCGCAATCTTTTCTTTATACGCTACTGAGTCAAGTACCACAGTAGCGTTGCCTTTGTCGGCAGGTAAGATTTTGACCGTGTCATCTTTCCCAAGGATCGACCTGGCCTTTTTCTCCTCTATTGTTAAATTGGGTTTTGTGGGAGGAATTTTTCTGAGTAAAAGACTGGCCTCGCAGCGGAAGCGGTCACCCTGTTCCTCAGGTAACTGTGAAACAGCCGACTCAATTCCAGTTACGAAATCCAGTGCCTTTACCGATTTTTGTGCCACAGAAAAGTTTAAACCCTTGGATAATACTGATATTTCCGCTTCATTCAGGATTTTCGAAGAGAGATTGATTACGTTTTTATTATTTGCATCCGTATTCACGTTGCCATCCTTAGGCAAATCACATTTTTTAGGCCTAATTTTTTCCAGTTTGGAGATTTTCTTTTTCTTATCTGTTTCAGAAACTTTTATACATCTATTTTGGATGCTTTCGAGAATGTTGTTTGAATTCTGTACCGATCAGTGTTTTTAATTCAGTTTTTTTACACTCAATACTATTTTGGAGGAGGTATTTTTCACGATGATGATATGCAATTCTTTCTTTAAGTAAAGATTTAGAAGCAGAAGACAAAATTTTACTGGCTTTCCTACTATGAAAAGGAGTTTTTAGAGTTAACCCTATAGGCATAAGGTCTTCAACCTTACATTTATGCAAGAAAGTTAAATGATTAATGTGTTTAGTTAATTTAAGATGCAAGCTCTCAAGGTCTTTGATTTGTTTACTGGTTCCGGGTCCGTACCGAGAATCAATTCTTTGTTTGAAGGTTATTTTTGACGATGGAAGGATTGTGAAGGAAACAGGATTTTTCCGGACATTTGCCATCGTTAAGTGAAACAAGAAAACAGTAACACTACGTTTCGAGATCTGCAATCTGATCTCTTCTTCAGGTAAAGAACTAACCTAATACATAATTACAAACTAGGTTAAAATAAACAAATCTTACTAAAGCGTTGTGGCACGCCTGAGTCAGGAATCACAACCTACATGTTGTATGTCAACTTCACTAACACTAAAGACATGCACTTAATAAAAAAAAACTATAAAAAACACCAATCATTAAACTAAACTACGGAATACAGGTCACAATATGTCTTCACTCGTCTACTAACCCATTTACGACTGACCAGAGGGGGTAGCCAATGGTAATCGTGACGGCCGGCTAAAACAAGATGGCGGAAATACAAGGGAAGGGGAACAGGAATGGGCCCTTTCGTTATTATTGGTTCATGCGAGATGAACTTCTTAAAACCATATTGTGACTCCGCATTGGTTTATTGCAAATATCCGATCCGTTTGATACTTTTGGTATTCTCTTTAGTTCATTTTTTAGAATTGGCAACCAAAGCGGCCTAATCTCGACTGATGGTTTGACTGATTGGTTGGTCTGCCAATTTAATGTATGTTGCCTCAATTAATTTCCTTTTGAAGAAATGTGGTTCCCGATGTATTATGTGGGCTTCATCCCAATTCATATGATGGTCTTCGGACCAACAATGGTGTGCAATTTTTGACTTTTCTGTGAAACCCTTTCTCGTGTTTTCTTTGTGTTCTTTTATCCTTATGTTTAGTGGTCTTTTTGTCTCGCCTATGTATTCCCTATTGCAGCTACATTTTATACTGTAAACACAGTTTTTGGAATCCTGTGTGCCATTTTTTTGGTTTTGTTTTTACGAGACTTTGTCTAAGAGTGTTGTGTGTTTTAAACGCGGTTCTAATGTTGTACTTTCTACCTACTCTTCTAATTTTCTCCGATAATCCCGGCACATAGGGGATTGACATAAACGCAAATTTATCACAATTCTGTTTTTCTGACTCAGGAATGATTCTTCTGGTTCGTTTGCACTTATTAATTACTAATTGAGGGTATCCATTGCTTCTGAGATCCGATTCAATTTTCTTAAATTCTTCTTTTAGTCCATCTTTATCTGAGCACAAGCTCTTTGCTCTATCAAACAACGAGTAGGCTACTCCTTCTTTGACAGATTTTTGATGGTTGGATTGATAATTTAAATATTTTCCTGTGTGTGTTATCTTTCGAAAAACAGTTGTCTTAAGGACATCCCTATCTCTTAATACACACACATCCAAAAAGGGAAGCTTGTTTTGGACTTCCACTTCCATTGTGAGGCGGATGGAAGGAGAAATACTGTTAATGTGATTCAAAAAAATTATTTAATTCAATGTCTCCATGAGAAAAAATAACAAAGGTATCATCCACATACCTCCACCAAATCTTCGGTTTGAACTGAGCTGAAGCCAAAGCTTTTCGCTCGAATTCCTCCATAAAGATATTGGCGAAAATAGGAGACAGTGGAGAAACCCATTGCCATCCCCTCATCTTGACGGTAAATTTTACCCTCTAACTCAAAATAATTGCATTGAGTGCATAGTTCTAACAGTTCCCATAATTACTGGCACGGGAAGTTTTAGTTCTATCCTTTTAATGTTTGGTCTTCTTTGAGGACGTGATTTAATAATTCCGAGAGTTTCTGGAACTGGTACATTTGTAAATAGACTTTCGACATCAAAACTTACCAGTTTGTCAGTTTCAGTCAACTTTAGGGATTTTGGACTTCTCTACGAAATCCCTGGAATTTTTTGATGAAAGAGTCAGTTTTTCCTACCAATGGTGTTAAGATGTCCAAGAGGACTTTAGACAATTCCCTGCAAGGTGAATCACGAGAACTAATGATGGGCCGGAGAGGGATGGTAGGTTTGTGGATTTTGGGAAGGCCATACATATGGGGGATTTTGGAGTGGTGAGGAGTTAATTTAGATCTAAATTTATCTGAAAAAAATTCTTTATGTTTTCTTAAGGTGTTTGCTACTTTGCGTTCAAATGAATCAGTCGGGTCTTTATTTAAAACTGTATATTTGCCAGTATTTAAAGTTTCCGCAATCTTTTCTTTATACGCTACTGAGTCAAGTACCAACAGTAGCGTTGCCTTTGTCGGCAGGTAAGATTTTGACCGTGTCATCTTTCCCAAGGATCGACCTGGCCTTTTTCTCCTCTATTGTTAAATTGGGTTTTGTGGGAGGAATTTTTCTGAGTAAAAGACTGGCCTCGCAGCGGAAGCGGTCACCCTGTTCCTCAGGTAACTGTGAAACAGCCGACTCAATTCCAGTTACGAAATCCAGTGCCTTTACCGATTTTTTGTGCCACAGAAAAGTTTAAACCCTTGGATAATACTGATATTTCCGCTTCATTCAGGATTTTCGAAGAGAGATTGATTACGTTTTTATTATTTGCATCCGTATTCACGTTGCCATCCTTAGGCAAATCACATTTTTTAGGCCTAATTTTTTCCAGTTTGGAGATTTTCTTTTTCTTATCTGTTTCAGAAACTTTTATACATCTATTTTGGATGCTTTCGAGAATGTTGTTGAATTCTGTACCGATCAGTGTTTTTAATTCAGTTTTTTTACACTCAATACTATTTTGGAGGAGGTATTTTTCACGATGATGATATGCAATTCTTTCTTTAAGTAAAGATTTAGAAGCAGAAGACAAAATTTTACTGGCTTTCCTACTATGAAAAGGAGTTTTTAGAGTTAACCCTATAGGCATAAGGTCTTCAACCTTACATTTATGCAAGAAAGTTAAATGATTAATGTGTTTAGTTAATTTAAGATGCAAGCTCTCAAGGTCTTTGATTTGTTTACTGGTTCCGGGTCCGTACCGAGAATCAATTCTTTGTTTGAAGGTTATTTTTGACGATGGAAGGATTGTGAAGGAAACAGGATTTTTCCGGACATTTGCCATCGTTAAGTGAAACAAGAAAACAGTAACACTACGTTTCGAGATCTGCAATCTGATCTCTTCTTCAGGTAAAGAACTAACCTAATACATAATTACAAACTAGGTTAAAATAAACAAATCTTACTAAAGCGTTGTGGCACGCCTGAGTCAGGAATCACAACCTACATGTTGTATGTCAACTTCACTAACACTAAAGACATGCACTTAATAAAAAAAACTATAAAAAACACCAATCATTAAACTAAACTACGGAATACAGGTCACAATATGTCTTCACTCGTCTACTAACCATTTACGACTGACCAGAGGGGGTAGCCAATGGTAATCGTGACGGCCGGCTAAAACAAGATGGCGGAAATACAAGGGAAGGGGAACAGGAATGGGCCCTTTCGTTATTATTGGTTCATGCGAGATGAACTTCTTAAAACCATATTGTGACTCCGCATTGGTTTATTGCAAATATCCGATCCGTTTGATACTTTTGGTATTCTCTTTAGTTCATTTTTTAGAATTGGCAACCAAAGCGGCCTAATCTCGACTGATGGTTGACTGATTGGTTGGTCTGCCAATTTAATGTATGTTGCCTCAATTAATTTCCTTTTGAAGAAATGTGGTTCCCGATGTATTATGTGGGCTTCATCCCAATTCATATGATGGTCTTCGGACCAACAATGGTGTGCAATTTTTGACTTTTCTGTGAAACCCTTTCTCGTGTTTTCTTTGTGTTCTTTTATCCTTATGTTTAGTGGTCTTTTTGTCTCGCCTATGTATTCCCTATTGCAGCTACATTTTATACTGTAAACACAGTTTTTGGAATCCTGTGTGCCATTTTTTGGTTTTGTTTTTACGAGACTTTGTCTAAGAGTGTTGTGTGTTTTAAAACGCGGTTCTAATGTTGTACTTTCTACCTACTCTTCTAATTTTCTCCGATAATCCCGGCACATAGGGGATTGACATAAACGCAAATTTATCACAATTCTGTTTTTTCTGACTCAGGAATGATTCTTCTGGTTCGTTTGCACTTATTAATTACTAATTGAGGGTATCCATTGCTTCTGAGATCCGATTCAATTTTCTTAAATTCTTCTTTTAGTCCATCTTTATCTGAGCACAAGCTCTTTGCTCTATCAAACACAACGAGTAGGCTACTCCTTCTTTGACAGATTTTTGATGGTTGGATTGATAATTTAAATATTTTCCTGTGTGTGTTATCTTTCGAAAAACAGTTGTCTTAAGGACATCCCTATCTCTTAATACACACACATCCAAAAAGGGAAGCTTGTTTTGGACTTCCACTTCCATTGTGAGGCGGATGGAAGGAGAAATACTGTTAATGTGATTCAAAAAATTATTTAATTCAATGTCTCCATGAGAAAAAATAACAAAGGTATCATCCACATACCTCCACCAAATCTTCGGTTTGAACTGAGCTGAAGCCAAAGCTTTTCGCTCGAATTCCTCCATAAAGATATTGGCGAAAATAGGAGACAGTGGAGAACCCATTGCCATCCCCTCATCTTGACGGTAAATTTTACCCTCTAACTCAAAATAATTGCATTGAGTGCATAGTTCTAACAGTTCCATAATTACTGGCACGGGAAGTTTAGTTCTATCCTTTAATGTTTGGTCTTCTTTGAGACGTGATTTAATAATTCCGAGAGTTTCTGGAACTGGTACATTTGTAAATAGACTTTCGTTTCGACATCAAAACTTACCAGTTTGTCAGTTTCAGTCAACTTTAGGGATTTTGACTTCTCTACGAAATCCCTGGAATTTTTGATGAAAGAGTCAGTTTTTCCTACCAATGGTGTTAAGATGTCCAAGAGGACTTTAGACAATTCCCTGCAAGGTGAATCACGAGAACTAATGATGGGCCGGAGAGGGATGGTAGGTTTGTGGATTTTGGGAAGGCCATACATATGGGGGATTTTGGAGTGGTGAGGAGTTAATTTAGATCTAAATTTATCTGAAAAAAATTCTTTATGTTTTCTTAAGGTGTTTGCTACTTTGCGTTCAAATGAATCAGTCGGGTCTTTATTTAAAACTGTATATTTGCCAGTATTTAAAGTTTCCGCAATCTTTTCTTTATACGCTACTGAGTCAAGTACCACAGTAGCGTTGCCTTTGTCGGCAGGTAAGATTTTGACCGTGTCATCTTTCCCAAGGATCGACCTGGCCTTTTTCTCCTCTATTGTTAAATTGGGTTTTGTGGGAGGAATTTTTCTGAGTAAAAATTCTCGTGATTCACCTTGCAGGGAATTGTCTAAAGTCCTCTTGGACATCTTAACACCATTGGTAGGAAAAACTGACTCTTTCATCAAAAATTCCAGGGATTTCGTAGAGAAGTCAAAATCCCTAAAGTTGACTGAAACTGACAAACTGGTAAGTTTTGATGTCGAAAGTCTATTTACAAATGTACCAGTTCCAGAAACTCTCGGAATTATTAAATCACGTCTCAAAGAAGACCAAACATTAAAGGATAGAACTAAACTTCCCGTGCCAGTAATTATGGAACTGTTAGAACTATGCACTCAATGCAATTATTTTGAGTTAGAGGGTAAAATTTACCGTCAAGATGAGGGGATGGCAATGGGTTCTCCACTGTCTCCTATTTTCGCCAATATCTTTATGGAGGAATTCGAGCGAAAAGCTTTGGCTTCAGCTCAGTTCAAACCGAAGATTTGGTGGAGGTATGTGGATGATACCTTTGTTATTTTTTCTCATGGAGACATTGAATTAAATAATTTTTTGAATCACATTAACAGTATTTCTCCTTCCATCCGCCTCACAATGGAAGTGGAAGTCCAAAACAAGCTTCCCTTTTTGGATGTGTGTGTATTAAGAGATAGGGATGTCCTTAAGACAACTGTTTTTCGAAAGATAACACACACAGGAAAATATTTAAATTATCAATCCAACCATCAAAAATCTGTCAAAGAAGGAGTAGCCTACTCGTTGTTTGATAGAGCAAAGAGCTTGTGCTCAGATAAAGATGGACTAAAAGAAGAATTTAAGAAAATTGAATCGGATCTCAGAAGCAATGGATACCCTCAATTAGTAATTAATAAGTGCAAACGAACCAGAAGAATCATTCCTGAGTCAGAAAAACAGAATTGTGATAAATTTGCGTTTATGTCAATCCCCTATGTGCCGGGATTATCGGAGAAAATTAGAAGAGTAGGTAGAAAGTACAACATTAGAACCGCGTTTAAAACACACAACACTCTTAGACAAAGTCTCGTAAAAACAAAACCAAAAAATGGCACACAGGATTCCAAAAACTGTGTTTACAGTATAAAATGTAGCTGCAATAGGGAATACATAGGCGAGACAAAAAGACCACTAAACATAAGGATAAAAGAACACAAAGAAAACACGAGAAAGGGTTTCACAGAAAAGTCAAAAATTGCACACCATTGTTGGTCCGAAGACCATCATATGAATTGGGATGAAGCCCACATAATACATCGGGAACCACATTTCTTCAAAAGGAAATTAATTGAGGCAACATACATTAAATTGGCAGACCAACCAATCAGTCAACCATCAGTCGAGATTAGGCCGCTTTGGTTGCCAATTCTAAAAAATGAACTAAAGAGAATACCAAAAGTATCAAACGGATCGGATATTTGCAATAAACCAATGCGGAGTCACAATATGGTTTTAAGAAGTTCATCTCGCATGAACCAATAATAACGAAAGGGCCCATTCCTGTTCCCCTTCCCTTGTATTTCCGCCATCTTGTTTTAGCCGGCCGTCACGATTACCATTGGCTACCCCCTCTGGTCAGTCGTAAATGGTTAGTAGACGAGTGAAGACATATTGTGACCTGTATTCCGTAGTTTAGTTTTAATGATTGGTGTTTTTTATAGTTTTTTTTATTAAGTGCATGTCTTTAGTGTTAGTGAAGTTGACATACAACATGTAGGTTGTGATTCCTGACTCAGGCGTGCCACAACGCTTTAGTAAGATTTGTTTATTTTAACCTAGTTTGTAATTATGTATTAGGTTAGTTCTTTACCTGAAGAAGAGATCAGATTGCAGATCTCGAAACGTAGTGTTACTGTTTTCTTGTTTCACTTAACGATGGCAAATGTCCGGAAAAATCCTGTTTCCTTCACAATCCTTCCATCGTCAAAAATAACCTTCAAACAAAGAATTGATTCTCGGTACGGACCCGGAACCAGTAAACAAATCAAAGACCTTGAGAGCTTGCATCTTAAATTAACTAAACACATTAATCATTTAACTTTCTTGCATAAATGTAAGGTTGAAGACCTTATGCCTATAGGGTTAACTCTAAAAACTCCTTTTCATAGTAGGAAAGCCAGTAAAATTTTGTCTTCTGCTTCTAAATCTTTACTTAAAGAAAGAATTGCATATCATCATCGTGAAAAATACCTCCTCCAAAATAGTATTGAGTGTAAAAAAACTGAATTAAAAACACTGATCGGTACAGAATTCAACAACATTCTCGAAAGCATCCAAAATAGATGTATAAAAGTTTCTGAAACAGATAAGAAAAAGAAAATCTCCAAACTGGAAAAAATTAGGCCTAAAAAAATGTGATTTGCCTAAGGATGGCAACGTGAATACGGATGCAAATAATAAAAACGTAATCAATCTCTCTTCGAAAATCCTGAATGAAGCGGAAAATATCAGTATTATCCAAGGGTTTTAAACTTTTCTGTGACACAAAAATCGGTGTAAAGGCACTGGATTTCGTAACTGGAATTGAGTCGGCTGTTTCACAGTTACCTGAGGAACAGGGTGACCGCTTCCGCTGCGAGGCCAGTCTTTTACTCAGAAAAATTCCTCCCACAAAACCCAATTTAACAATAGAGGAGAAAAAGGCCAGGTCGATCCTTGGGAAAGATGACACGGTCAAAATCTTACCTGCCGACAAAGGCAACGCTACTGTGGTACTTGACTCAGTAGCGTATAAAGAAAAGATTGCGGAAACTTTAAATACTGGCAAATATACAGTTTTAAATAAAGACCCGACTGATTCATTTGAACGCAAAGTAGCAAACACCTTAAGAAAACATAAAGAATTTTTTTCAGATAAATTTAGATCTAAATTAACTCCTCACCACTCCAAAATCCCCCATATGTATGGCCTTCCCAAAATCCACAAACCTACCATCCCTCTCCGGCCCATCATTAGTTCTCGTGATTCACCTTGCAGGGAATTGTCTAAAGTCCTCTTGGACATCTTAACACCATTGGTAGGAAAAACTGACTCTTTCATCAAAAATTCCAGGGATTTCGTAGAGAAGTCAAAATCCCTAAAGTTGACTGAAACTGACAAACTGGTAAGTTTTGATGTCGAAAGTCTATTTACAAATGTACCAGTTCCAGAAACTCTCGGAATTATTAAATCACGTCTCAAAGAAGACCAAACATTAAAGGATAGAACTAAACTTCCCGTGCCAGTAATTATGGAACTGTTAGAACTATGCACTCAATGCAATTATTTTGAGTTAGAGGGTAAAATTTACCGTCAAGATGAGGGGATGGCAATGGGTTCTCCACTGTCTCCTATTTTCGCCAATATCTTTATGGAGGAATTCGAGCGAAAAGCTTTGGCTTCAGCTCAGTTCAAACCGAAGATTTGGTGGAGGTATGTGGATGATACCTTTGTTATTTTTTCTCATGGAGACATTGAATTAAATAATTTTTTGAATCACATTAACAGTATTTCTCCTTCCATCCGCCTCACAATGGAAGTGGAAGTCCAAAACAAGCTTCCCTTTTTGGATGTGTGTGTATTAAGAGATAGGGATGTCCTTAAGACAACTGTTTTTCGAAAGATAACACACACAGGAAAATATTTAAATTATCAATCCAACCATCAAAAATCTGTCAAAGAAGGAGTAGCCTACTCGTTGTTTGATAGAGCAAAGAGCTTGTGCTCAGATAAAGATGGACTAAAAGAAGAATTTAAGAAAATTGAATCGGATCTCAGAAGCAATGGATACCCTCAATTAGTAATTAATAAGTGCAAACGAACCAGAAGAATCATTCCTGAGTCAGAAAAACAGAATTGTGATAAATTTGCGTTTATGTCAATCCCCTATGTGCCGGGATTATCGGAGAAAATTAGAAGAGTAGGTAGAAAGTACAACATTAGAACCGCGTTTAAAACACACAACACTCTTAGACAAAGTCTCGTAAAAACAAAACCAAAAAATGGCACACAGGATTCCAAAAACTGTGTTTACAGTATAAAATGTAGCTGCAATAGGGAATACATAGGCGAGACAAAAAGACCACTAAACATAAGGATAAAAGAACACAAAGAAAACACGAGAAAGGGTTTCACAGAAAAGTCAAAAATTGCACACCATTGTTGGTCCGAAGACCATCATATGAATTGGGATGAAGCCCACATAATACATCGGGAACCACATTTCTTCAAAAGGAAATTAATTGAGGCAACATACATTAAATTGGCAGACCAACCAATCAGTCAACCATCAGTCGAGATTAGGCCGCTTTGGTTGCCAATTCTAAAAAATGAACTAAAGAGAATACCAAAAGTATCAAACGGATCGGATATTTGCAATAAACCAATGCGGAGTCACAATATGGTTTTAAGAAGTTCATCTCGCATGAACCAATAATAACGAAAGGGCCCATTCCTGTTCCCCTTCCCTTGTATTTCCGCCATCTTGTTTTAGCCGGCCGTCACGATTACCATTGGCTACCCCCTCTGGTCAGTCGTAAATGGTTAGTAGACGAGTGAAGACATATTGTGACCTGTATTCCGTAGTTTAGTTTAATGATTGGTGTTTTTTATAGTTTTTTTTATTAAGTGCATGTCTTTAGTGTTAGTGAAGTTGACATACAACATGTAGGTTGTGATTCCTGACTCAGGCGTGCCACAACGCTTTAGTAAGATTTGTTTATTTTAACCTAGTTTGTAATTATGTATTAGGTTAGTTCTTTACCTGAAGAAGAGATCAGATTGCAGATCTCGAAACGTAGTGTTACTGTTTTCTTGTTTCACTTAACGATGGCAAATGTCCGGAAAAATCCTGTTTCCTTCACAATCCTTCCATCGTCAAAAATAACCTTCAAACAAAGAATTGATTCTCGGTACGGACCCGGAACCAGTAAACAAATCAAAGACCTTGAGAGCTTGCATCTTAAATTAACTAAACACATTAATCATTTAACTTTCTTGCATAAATGTAAGGTTGAAGACCTTATGCCTATAGGGTTAACTCTAAAAACTCCTTTTCATAGTAGGAAAGCCAGTAAAATTTTGTCTTCTGCTTCTAAATCTTTACTTAAAGAAAGAATTGCATATCATCATCGTGAAAAATACCTCCTCCAAAATAGTATTGAGTGTAAAAAAACTGAATTAAAAACACTGATCGGTACAGAATTCAACAACATTCTCGAAAGCATCCAAAATAGATGTATAAAAGTTTCTGAAACAGATAAGAAAAAGAAAATCTCCAAACTGGAAAAAATTAGGCCTAAAAAATGTGATTTGCCTAAGGATGGCAACGTGAATACGGATGCAAATAATAAAAACGTAATCAATCTCTCTTCGAAAATCCTGAATGAAGCGGAAATATCAGTATTATCCAAGGGTTTAAACTTTTCTGTGGCACAAAAATCGGTTAAAAGGCACTGGATTTCGTAACTGGAATTGAGTCGGCTGTTTCACAGTTACCTGAGGAACAGGGTGACCGCTTCCGCTGCGAGGCCAGTCTTTTACTCAGAAAAATTCCTCCCACAAAACCCAATTTAACAATAGAGGAGAAAAAGGCCAGGTCGATCCTTGGGAAAGATGACACGGTCAAAATCTTACCTGCCGACAAAGGCAACGCTACTGTGGTACTTGACTCAGTAGCGTATAAAGAAAAGATTGCGGAAACTTTAAATACTGGCAAATATACAGTTTTAAATAAAGACCCGACTGATTCATTTGAACGCAAAGTAGCAAACACCTTAAGAAAACATAAAGAATTTTTTTCAGATAAATTTAGATCTAAATTAACTCCTCACCACTCCAAAATCCCCCATATGTATGGCCTTCCCAAAATCCACAAACCTACCATCCCTCTCCGGCCCATCATTAGTTCTCGTGATTCACCTTGCAGGGAATTGTCTAAAGTCCTCTTGGACATCTTAACACCATTGGTAGGAAAAACTGACTCTTTCATCAAAAATTCCAGGGATTTCGTAGAGAAGTCAAAATCCCTAAAGTTGACTGAAACTGACAAACTGGTAAGTTTTGATGTCGAAAGTCTATTTACAAATGTACCAGTTCCAGAAACTCTCGGAATTATTAAATCACGTCTCAAAGAAGACCAAACATTAAAGGATAGAACTAAACTTCCCGTGCCAGTAATTATGGAACTGTTAGAACTATGCACTCAATGCAATTATTTTGAGTTAGAGGGTAAAATTTACCGTCAAGATGAGGGGATGGCAATGGGTTCTCCACTGTCTCCTATTTTCGCCAATATCTTTATGGAGGAATTCGAGCGAAAAGCTTTGGCTTCAGCTCAGTTCAAACCGAAGATTTGGTGGAGGTATGTGGATGATACCTTTGTTATTTTTTCTCATGGAGACATTGAATTAAATAATTTTTTGAATCACATTAACAGTATTTCTCCTTCCATCCGCCTCACAATGGAAGTGGAAGTCCAAAACAAGCTTCCCTTTTTGGATGTGTGTGTATTAAGAGATAGGGATGTCCTTAAGACAACTGTTTTTCGAAAGATAACACACACAGGAAAAATATTTAAATTATCAATCCAACCATCAAAAATCTGTCAAAGAAGGAGTAGCCTACTCGTTGTTTGATAGAGCAAAGAGCTTGTGCTCAGATAAAGATGGACTAAAAGAAGAATTTAAGAAAATTGAATCGGATCTCAGAAGCAATGGATACCCTCAATTAGTAATTAATAAGTGCAAACGAACCAGAAGAATCATTCCTGAGTCAGAAAAACAGAATTGTGATAAATTTGCGTTTATGTCAATCCCCTATGTGCCGGGATTATCGGAGAAAATTAGAAGAGTAGGTAGAAAGTACAACATTAGAACCGCGTTTAAAACACACAACACTCTTAGACAAAGTCTCGTAAAAAACAAAACCAAAAAATGGCACACAGGATTCCAAAAACTGTGTTTACAGTATAAAATGTAGCTGCAATAGGGAATACATAGGCGAGACAAAAAGACCACTAAACATAAGGATAAAAGAACACAAAGAAAACACGAGAAAGGGTTTCACAGAAAAGTCAAAAATTGCACACCATTGTTGGTCCGAAGACCATCATATGAATTGGGATGAAGCCCACATAATACATCGGGAACCACATTTCTTCAAAAGGAAATTAATTGAGGCAACATACATTAAATTGGCAGACCAACCAATCAGTCAACCATCAGTCGAGATTAGGCCGCTTTGGTTGCCAATTCTAAAAAAATGAACTAAAGAGAATACCAAAAGTATCAAACGGATCGGATATTTGCAATAAACCAATGCGGAGTCACAATATGGTTTTAAGAAGTTCATCTCGCATGAACCAATAATAACGAAAGGGCCCATTCCTGTTCCCCTTCCCTTGTATTTCCGCCATCTTGTTTTAGCCGGCCGTCACGATTACCATTGGCTACCCCCTCTGGTCAGTCGTAAATGGTTAGTAGACGAGTGAAGACATATTGTGACCTGTATTCCGTAGTTTAGTTTAATGATTGGTGTTTTTTATAGTTTTTTTTTTATTAAGTGCATGTCTTTAGTGTTAGTGAAGTTGACATACAACATGTAGGTTGTGATTCCTGACTCAGGCGTGCCACAACGCTTTAGTAAGATTTGTTTATTTTAAACCTAGTTTGTAATTATGTATTAGGTTAGTTCTTTACCTGAAGAAGAGATCAGATTGCAGATCTCGAAACGTAGTGTTACTGTTTTCTTGTTTCACTTAACGATGGCAAATGTCCGGAAAAATCCTGTTTCCTTCACAATCCTTCCATCGTCAAAAATAACCTTCAAACAAAGGTTATGTGAGCTGAACGTGGTCCTGTCACCTCTTGCCGTTATTATTATATTCACATTTGATTTCCTAAAACTTATAAACCGTTGCACACAACTATATACTGGCAGAATATTTCCGTCATCTCCAAGGAACAAGGAGTGTTTCACTTCAATTCTGTGAAATCTCCAAGTGAAGGTGGACGACCTGTACTGTTGTCTTGGATAAACAACCTTCTGGTAACTGCTACAGTTTACTGTTTCCACGAACTGAGCTCGCACCTCACACTGAAGTGGTCTGGTTCCTTCACGACCTCTCAATATAACGTACAATAACACATTGATAACGTAGCATGCAATTATATCAATTTCATGCATTTCACTTTACACAGTTGTTACCGCGACTGGTTCATAAGAATTCACTAATTATGAATGCGTAGTTATTTGCAGCCATGGCAACATTGTACGTATTTGTTTACCGTGAAAATGAATAACATTTCTTCATTATCTGCAACTTATATGTTACGAACAAGTGCTTGTACTACTCAGATATTGTGCTCTTTACATCAGTAAATAGCATCAGCTGCACCGGACTTAGTACATCCATGTACTCGTATGTAGTTAAGTAGAGACTTATTTTATTTGTAGCCGAAAATCGTAATAACCATTAAACTGGCAAGTAAATGCTGTCAGTAAATAGCATCAGCTGCACCGGACTTAGTACATCCATGTACTCGTATGTAATTAAGTAGACTTATTTTATTTGTAGTCGAAAATCATAATAACCATTAAACTGGCAAAGGTCGTATAGACGAATATATCTAACTATAACCAAATAAATCACTACAATGAAAGCTATGAAGGTAAAACTCTGGATATAGATTTTTGTGTTACAAAAACCAATTTTAAGGTGAAATTAAACAAACCAAGACCGAATACATTTTTTATTATAATTTATCGTTGTACATCTATATTCCTAATGTTTAAAATTTACCTTATACAAATCAAGTGTTTGAAGGTGTTGTACAGCGATGATTGATACATGTTTTTGTATTTATACTTATTGTTCTACAATGTTTTAAATGAAGACCTCTTCAATCGTCTAGAAAATCAATTGTTTATTTATTGAATGGAAGTTGTAGATTCCCATATTAAAATAGTTTTATACGATACTATGAGTCATATCACTGTAAGTCTGGCAGTTAGGCTTTATTATTTATTAATAATATAAAGAGATCTCAATTAATAATTTTAATACACAGTTATCGTAAGAAACTAATCTATTATACTCATGGAAAAATTTAAAATTTATATTTCAGGCCTAAGTGCACTGAAGAACAGTTTATTTGTAATGATGTGTCTCATACTATAACTACAACAACGTTATGCTAATCAACGCATTTCAAATAGAGGTAATCAGAGTATAAATAAAACTAAACCGTAATAATTAATAATTATGTTTTACAAAACTAGAACACAGGGTTTCAAGGACTGGAATATATCGTCGTTACACATGTGCAGTAGTATTGCTTGGGTTCATTCTCTACTGTCTGGACGTAGCCTACGTACAACTTGTTCTATTATTGTCAAGTTAGACACATGAACGATAGATTTCATACCAATGGCATATCTTATAGACAATTACACTTGATGCTCCACCAGGGTTGGTGTCAAGCTCGCCATTAGCACTAAGCAGGTCTGGCCAAGAAGGGCGAGGGATGTACTGTACAACAATAGCGGCACACTCACAGAGAAACCTGTTTGCTCTCTGGCACTGCCAGACTATCCAGCAGTCCATCTTGCCGCTAAATTATTCCACAGTTTTATTGCACCGTTCGTTAAGATTATCGGCCGGAGATTAAGATAGGACAAACACAGTAAAAATGTCAAAGCTGCTGCTCAAACTTATTTGCTATGAATATTCTTTTTTATTGCGTTCCGAGCAAGCACATAAATTAGCAACCATTTCACTTTTACATATCTTCGGCGCTAATTGTATAAAACAGAGAACTTTGATGTTTTCGCAGGACACTGAGTTATATGGGTTTTAAAACAGCCATGGTTTCACTAAAGCATCAATTCCCAACAACTCACGACATCCACATTCCTTGTGTACAACCATATACACCAAATATACAGTATTATTACTGCATTTCACTGTACTATATAAATGAACACAACAACACGTTGCGAGTGGAAGTGGCTGCACTCCTCCACACGAGTGTTTGAGGCTGGGAGTGGAGTTGTGAGCACAGCACATGGCCAACTCGTGTTAAGTAACTCTTAACAAGTAGATTAAACAAGGGATCCCAGGCAAGTGTGGCCGCCCTCGCCGCAGGGTGTTGGGCATTAGTTTAAACCTCCTAATGGACGAGACACCACCAATTCCAAAACAGGTAATTATAAAACACAGTAATATTTGTTTAGACATAAGGTTTAGCGCGAGAGAAACATCAGCACAGAAATCAGCAACTGCTGGACAGGAAGTGAGGGGACTTCAGCCATCAGTATTATATGTAGGGTTCATAGATATAAGAAGGCACAGCGTGAGGGACCTGCAGCACAGAAAACAGGTACTGCAGGGCAGGAGGTGAGGGGACTTCTGTCATCAGTATTATATGTAGAGTATATAGATATAAGGAGGCACAGCGTGAGGGACTGCAGCACAGAAAACAGGTACTGCAGGGCAGGAGGTGAGGGGACTTCTGTCATCAGTATTATATGTAGAGTATATAGATATAAGGAGGCACAGCGTGAGGGACTGCAGCACAGAAAAACAGGTACTGCAGGGCAGGAGGTGAGGGGACTTCTGTCATCAGTATTATATGTAGAGTATATAGATATAAGGAGGCACAGCGTGAGGGACTGCAGCACATAAAACAGGTACTGCAGGGCAGGAGGAGAGGGGACTTCTGTCATCAGTATTATATGTAGAATATATAGATATAAGGAGGCACAGCGTGAGGGACTGCAGCACAGAAAACAGGTACTGCAGGGCATGAGGAGAGGGGACGGCGTGTCCACACCACAATTCATTATAACATTGACAAAGGATCGAGCGTGTGTACTGAGTGTACAGCTTTCTCGAGGTTTATGGGTTGATAGTCCCGCCGCACCACGACACCGCACTGTACTGCCGAGCTCACCCGCTTATTATATGTATTACATAACATTCGGTATTCTGCCTTTCTACCGCATGCACCACCGAGCATGGTTCTCGGTAAATACCGACTATATTAAGTCACATACACAGTTTTAGATTACTTTACATAACTTAGACTGTGTACAGATTTGAACCAACATAAATATTCATTTTGACGTATCGTTGGAATTTTACACTCCGCAGCTTTGAACAAAATTATGAAAAATAGAAGGTTTGAAGAAATATTTATGGATAAAAAGTTCTTAAAAATCGAATTGTTCTTTCCACCGGGCATGGTTCTCGGTAAATATCGACTATATTAAGTGACATACACAGTTTTAGATTACTTTACATAACTTAGACTGTGTACAGATTTGAACCAACATAAATATCATTTTGACGTATCATTGGAATTTTACACTCCGCAGCTTTGAACAAAATTATGAAAATAGAAGGTTTGAAATATTTATCGATAAAAAGTTCTTAAAAATCGAATTGTTCTTTCCACCGGGCATGGTTCTCGGTGAATATCGACTATATTAAGTCACATACTCAGTTTTAGATTACTTTACATAACTTAGACTGTGTACAGATTTGAACCAACATAAATATTATTTTTGACGTATCATTGGAATTTTACACTCCGCAGTTTTGAACAAAATTATGAAAATAAAAGGTTTGAAATATTTATCGATAAAAAGTTCTTAAAAATCGAATTGTTCTTTCCACCGGGCATGGTTCTCGGTGAATATCGACTATATTAAGTCACATACTCAGTTTTAGATTACTTTACATAACTTAGACTGTGTACAGATTTGAAACCAACATAAATATTATTTTGACGTATCATTGGAATTTTACACTCCGCAGTTTTGAACAAAATTATGAAAATAAAAGGTTTGAAATATTTATCGATAAAAAGTTCTTAAAAATCGAATTGTTCTTTCCACCGGGCATGGTTCTCGGTGAATATCGACTATATTAAGTCACATACTCAGTTTTAGATTACTTTACATAACTTAGACTGTGTACAGATTTGAACCAACATAAATATCATTTTGACGTATCATTGGAATTTTACACTCCGCAGCTTTGAACAAAATTATGAAAATAGAAGGTTTGAAGAAATATTTATGGATAAAAAGTTCTTAAAAATCGAATTGTTCTTTCCACCGGGCATGGTTCTCGGTAAATATCGACTATATTAAGTCACATACACAGTTTTAGATTACTTTACATAACTTAGACTGTGTACAGATTTGAACCAACATAAATATCATTTTGACGTATCATTGGAATTTTACACTCCGCAGTTTTGAACAAAATTATGAAAATAAAAGGTTTGAAATATTTATCGATAAAAAGTTCTTAAAAATCGAATTGTTCTTTCCACCGGGCATGGTTCTCGGTGAATATCGACTATATTAAGTCACATACTCAGTTTTAGATTACTTTACATAACTTAGACTGTGTACAGATTTGAACCAACATAAATATCATTTTGACGTATCATTGGAATTTTACACTCCGCAGCTTTGAACAAAATTATGAAAATAGAAGGTTTGAAGAAATATTTATGGATAAAAAGTTCTTAAAAATCGAATTGTTCTTTCCACCGGGCATGGTTCTCGGTAAATATCGACTATATTAAGTGACATACACAGTTTTAAATTACTTTACATAACTTAGACTGTGTACAGATTTGAACCAACATAAATATCATTTTTACGTATCATTGGAATTTTACACTCCGCAGCTTTGAACAAAATTATGAAAATAGAAGGTTTGAAGAAATATTTATGGATAAAAAGTTCTTAAAAATCGAATTGTTCTTTCCACCGGGCATGGTTCTCGGTAAATATCGACTATATTAAGTGACATACACAGTTTTAGATTACTTTACATAACTTAGACTGTGTACAGATTTGAACCAACATAAATATCATTTTGACGTATCATTGGAATTTTACACTCCGCAGCTTTGAACAAAATTATGAAAATAGAAGGTTTGAAATATTTATCGATAAAAAGTTCTTAAAAATCGAATTGTTCTTTCCACCGGGCATGGTTCTCGGTGAATATCGACTATATTAAGTCACATACACAGTTTTAGATTACTTTACATAACTTAGACTGTGTACAGATTTGAACCAACATAAATATTATTTTGACGTATCATTGGAATTTTACACTCCGCAGTTTTGAACAAAATTATGAAAATAAAAGGTTTGAAATATTTATCGATAAAAAAGTTCTTAAAAATCGAATTGTTCTTTCCACCGGGCATGGTTCTCTCGGTGAATATCGACTATATTAAGTCACATACTCAGTTTTAGATTACTTTACATAACTTAGACTGTGTACAGATTTGAACCAACATAAATATTATTTTGACGTATCATTGGAATTTTACACTCCGCAGTTTTGAACAAAATTATGAAAATAAAAGGTTTGAAATATTTATCGATAAAAAGTTCTTAAAAATCGAATTGTTCTTTCCACCGGGCATGGTTCTCGGTGAATATCGACTATATTAAGTCACATACTCAGTTTTAGATTACTTTACATAACTTAGACTGTGTACAGATTTGAACCAACATAAATATCATTTTGACGTATCATTGGAATTTTTACACTCCGCAGCTTTGAACAAAATTATGAAAATAGAAAGGTTTGTAAGAAATATTTATGGATAAAAAAGTTCTTTAAAAAATCGAATTGTTCTTTCCACCGGGCATGGTTCTCGGTAAATATCGACTATATTAAGTCACATACACAGTTTTAGATTACTTTACATAACTTAGACTGTGTACAGATTTGAACCAACATAAATATCATTTTGACGTATCATTGGAATTTTACACTCCGCAGTTTTGAACAAAATTATGAAAATAGAAGGTTTTGAAATATTTATCGATAAAAAGTTCTTAAAAATCGAATTGTTCTTTCCACCGGGCATGGTTCTCGGTGAATATCGACTATATTAAGTCACATACTCAGTTTTAGATTTACTTTACATAACTTAGACTGTGTACAGATTTGAACCAACATAACATATTATTTTTGACGTATCATTGGAATTTTACACTCCGCAGCTTTTGAACAAAATTATGAAAATAAAAGGTTTGAAGAAATATTTATCGATAAAAAAGTTCTTAAAAATCGAATTGTTCTTTCCAACCGGGCATGGTTCTCGGTAAATATCGACTATATTAAGTCACATACACAGTTTTAGAATACTTTACATAACTTAGACTGTGTACAGATTTGAACCAACATAAATATCATTTTGACTTATCATTGGAATTTTACACTCCGCAGTTTTGAACAAAATTATGAAAATAAAAGGTTTGAAATATTTATCGATAAAAAGTTCTTAAAAATCGAATTGTTCTTTCCACCGGGCATGGTTCTCGGTGAATATCGGACTATATTAAGTCACATACTCAGTTTTAGATTACTTTACATAAACTTAGGACTGTGTACAGATTTGAACCAACATAAAATATCATTTTGACGTATCATTGGAATTTTACACTCCGCAGCTTTGAAACAAAATTATGAAAATAGAAGGTTTGAAGAAATATTTATGGATAAAAAGTTCTTAAAAATCGAATTGTTCTTTCCACCGGGCATGGTTCTCGGTAAATATCGACTATATTAAGTGACATACACAGTTTTAGATTACTTTACATAACTTAGACTGTGTACAGATTTGAACCAACATAAATATCATTTTGACGTATCATTGGAATTTTACACTCCGCAGCTTTGAACAAAATTATGAAAATAGAAGGTTTGAAATATTTATCGATAAAAAGTTCTTAAAAATCGAATTGTTCTTTCCACCGGGCATGGTTCTCGGTGAATATCGACTATATTAAGTCACATACTCAGTTTTAGATTACTTTACATAACTTAGACTGTGTACAGATTTGAACCAACATAAATATTATTTTGACGTATCATTGGAATTTTTACACTCCGCAGTTTTGAAACAAAAAATTATGAAAATAAAAGGTTTGAAATATTTATCGATAAAAAGTTCTTAAAAATCGAATTGTTCTTTCCACCGGGCATGGTTCTCGGTGAATATCGACTATATTAAGTGACATACACAGTTTTAGATTACTTTACATAAACTTAGACTGTGTACAGATTTTGAAACCAACATAAATATCATTTTGACGTATCATTGGAATTTTACACTCAGCAGCTTCGAACAAAAACTATGAAAATGGAACGTCTGAAATATTTATGAAGAAAAAGTTTAAACAAATAAAAACTTTTCCATCATAAATCCATTGAGAGTTATTTCACATCCTACTTGTTGGAAATTTGATCATTAATTCTTTTCACACAGTTGTCTTTTACTGAATGAAACATATTTATTTGTGTTTTCAGACGTTAGTTTGGAGGTAAGAGAGGGGAGGATCAAAATATTAGTTCACACCTAAAAACTATAAGCAGGACTATTTATTTGATCAAGAAAATAGTGTATGCTATTTCTGTAAAACAAAAACTATATATGAGTGTGGACTGTCCATATTCAGATTATTAGAAGCCATTATCCTAAAAAAACGGCGATGGTAGCGGTAAAATGAATTCATTTTAGCACAACTACTTAGATGAACAAGCAGAATGACTTAATCGCGTCCGTCTCTCATTATGTAAAGGTATGCGCCAAGTATTTGCGAAGTCGCAGATTCGCAGATTTACCACTAATTGGTAACTTGCTCGGAGCGTAGACGGTTTAAATTAGGGACAGCTGAGTGCCAACATGAGCGGTCGGGAAATAAGCCTAAACAGAGACGCTTACGCCAAAACGGATTACTTCTATCACACAGATGCTTGTCTGACTATCACTCAGGATGTTGACAAACTAGACAAGTGTAAAATTATAATGATATCTTGGGTCATATATCGATATGTGGGCAAGTAAACATTAGACTCTTAACATTACAATACATCTTTGGTTACGTTTACGAGTTATTTATTCCTCCAGAAGATAAACTGTGATATATAAATGTTAGGCATTACAAATCCTTTTAACCCTTTGTAAGAACCTTCACTCCTCGACAAAATCAGTACAATCAAGATGTGATGTCTCTTTAAAAGTTATTTTAATCTTTTAAATTCTTGCAAAGCCGATCTTTTTATTGTAACTATTTGATCCCAAACTTTCAAGTAGGACATTACGTATAGTTATTTTAATACAATTAACATAAACAGTGAACTTTAATACCAAATACACGAATTTATACAAAAAAAACCTTCAGTTCGAAAACGGTTAGGTATTTTCATTTCTACCCAACAAAAGGTGCAAAAAAAGAATATTGTGATTCAAAAAAAAGTGTTGGGAGTGCTTCGTTGTGGAAGACATTCCCTCACAATTGTGAATACATGAAAAGGTGTATCCTAACTACCATGTGTCTATATGTAATGTAAGGATTAAAATTATGATACATACGAGTATTCCAAATTAACACAAAAAATAACAGTACAGTTGTAAAATAATCTAAAACTAAATTAAAAATTATTATTGTTATGGAGGAACTCGTCTCATTGTAAAATATACTAAGACGGCCAATAGCAGCGACTAATGTTTTTGTTAAGTTTTGTTCAAGTTCATTGTCTTCTGTTTTCGCATTACGCTCGTTACTGGACTGCTTACATTTTCATTTAGACAGTCATGTGGTAGACTTGTTTTAATATGATCTTTTTTGCATAAGACTTAATGAAAACCCTCGATCAAGCATGGTATAAGGGAGGTCTTCTTCGCGCATTAGTGCCATTCGGTTTATTGGTTGAGTTAGAATTTTATATTTTTATTTTACACTTACACGTTCCCATGAACTCAATCAGAGAATATACAATAACTATGACTACTGTGCGCATTTGATTGACAGTATCTAGTGTCATAACTGTCAGAAAAATCCACATTCCATAAGACACGGCCTCATCATTACACAAATCAATGCACGTGAAATTTGGATCTGACCCGCAATAACTGAAATACTCGTACAAGAAAAGTGTTCATGGCCTGAACGTAAGTCACTCTGGGCCGAATCGCCTAGCACTAAATTAAGTTTAGCCGCAATAACTTAATATTTCGATGATTTCATGATGAGTTACTGAAAGGAAGGTTACAGAGGATTCACGACGCGACAGACACTCGCCTCGCGCGAGGTCAGACCACCGTCAGACCACCAGTTCACATTTTATCGCACCGAGGTCACTTTATTTCAGATCATTTATCTGCATACGCTATTATACTTAACCCTTCAAACTAAAATAACACAACCCAATCACCAGTCAGACCACCAGTTCACATTTTATCGCACCGAGGTCACTTTATTTCAGATCATTTATCTGCATACGCTATTATACTTTATCTTCAACTAAAATAACACAACCCAACCACCAGTCAGACCACCAGTTCACATTTTTATCGCACCGAGGTCACTTTATTTCAGATCATTTATCTGCATACGCTATTATACTTACTCTTCAACTAAAATAACACAACCCAACCACCAGTCGGACCACCAGTTCACATTTTATCGCACCGAGGTCACTTTATTTCAGATCATTTATCTGCATACGCTATTATACTTAACCCTTCAACTAAAATAACACAAACCCAATCACCAGTTCAGACCACCGGTTCACATTTTATCGCACCGAGGTCACTTTATTTCAGATCATTTATCTGCATACGCTATTATACTTAACCCTTCAAACTAAAATAACACAACCCAATCACCAGTCAGACCACCAGTTCACATTTTATCGCACCGAGGTCATCTTTATTTCAGATCATTTATCTGAATTACGCTATTATACTTAACCTTCAACTAAAATAACACAACCCAACCACCAGTCAGACCACCAGTTCACATTTTATCGCACCGAGGTCACTTTATTTCAGATCATTTATCTGCATACGCTATTATACTTAACTCTTCAACTAAAATAACACAACCCAATCACCAGTCAGACCACCGGTTCACATTTTATCGCACCGAGGTCACTTTATTTCAGATCATTTATCTGCATACGCTATTATACTTAACCCTTCAACTAAAATAACACAACCCAATCACCAGTCAGACCACCAGTTCACATTTTATCGCACCGAGGTCACTTTATTTCAGATCATTTATCTGCATACGCTATTATTACTTAACCCTTCAACTAAAATAACACAACCCAATCACCAGTCAGACCACCGGTTCACATTTTATTCGCACCGAGGTCACTTTATTTCAGATCATTTATCTGCATACGCTATTATACTTAACCCTTCAACTAAAATAACACAACCCAATCACCAGTCAGACCACCGGTTCACATTTTATCGCACCGAGGTCACTTTATTTCAGATCATTTATCTGCATACGCTATTATACTTAACCCTTCAACTTAAAATAACACAACCCAATCACCAGTCAGACCACCGGTTCACATTTTATCGCACCGAGGTCACTTTATTTCAGATCATTTATCTGCATACGCTATTATACTTAACTTCTTCAACTAAAATAACACAACCCAATCACCAGTCAGACCACCGGTTCACATTTTATCGCACCGAGGTCACTTTATTTCAGATCATTTATCTGCATACGCTATTATACTTAACTCTTCAACTAAAATAAACACAACCCAACCACCAGTCAGACCACCAGTTCACATTTTTATCGCACCGAGGTCACTTTATTTCAGATCATTTATCTGCATACGCTATTATACTTAACTCTTCAACTAAAATAACACAACCCAACCACCAGTCAGACCACCAGTTCACATTTATCGCACCGAGGTCACTTTATTTCAGATCATTTATCTGCATACGCTATTATACTTAACTCTTCAACTAAAATAACACAACCCAACCACCAGTCAGACCACCAGTTCACATTTTATCGCACCGAGGTCACTTTATTTCAGATCATTTACCTGCATACGCTATTATACTCAACTCTTCAGCTAAAATAACACAAACGAGACAAGTTTTGTTCACTGCAACATACGGCATGTCGAAATATGAATTAACCTTATTGTTTTAGTCAAAGCTATCTTTTTCATCAATAAAACAATAGCAACCGCTCTAGACTTCTTCACCACTCTACACATTACAATTTATATTACATTTACGTGTATCGAAATAGAAGCTAACCTTTTTCATGTAGTCGAAGCTATAGGTCTAACTCTTCAATTAAAATTGGAGCCAATCAAGCTTCAATTGAAATTGATGATCCAACTAATTAACAATTAATTGCCAGTTAAATAACCGACCAATTGGTAAGGTCGGTGTTGTCCGCCTTCTATTAAAAGAACAATCTCACTCCAAATCATTAAGGTTAAAAGTTTAATGTAAGTATTTATTTTATTTTTGTCCTTTTAATTTCACGCATTTTACTTCATAAAACGTAGCTATGGTAGGAAGGGTTGATTAAATTTGAATGTTAATTTAGCTCAAGTTCTCCTTTTTTTATTGCAGTGTCATTTATTCTGACGTTCTCTCAGATTTAACTCCTGAAATCTGGAGTCATGTTCGTCTGAAGAGGTCCAGAGAAAGT
>NW_025781980.1:0-38766 GCF_021130785.1 Homalodisca vitripennis | reverse complement strand
AAAAAGCGTGAGAAAAACACAGAGCCTCCTCTTATTGGTAGGGTATTATTGTGAGTCCCGCTACTAAGATGTAGATTGATATGATTGTTTTCCCTCTTAAACAGGGTGTTTCTTTAATAAACCGTTTATTACAATTATTTGGTATTGGTTAAAAAGGGGAAAGGATGTACGGGTTTGACTATAATAGCGCCACATGTTAATATTAGATAAGTTTAGGAACATGTTTCTCTCAATAACCAATAAATACATAATCAAGATTAAGGTGTTGGTTTTTTTATTTTTGAATCTGCTATTTTTTACCTACATTTTACAGCACAGCTAAATTGTCTCATAGGCCATAAATATAAGTGATTAAAAATATTTTTTTTTTTTATAAAAGTCAATTTTTTATCAATTTTTTTTAATACATAACTTTTTTTTAATTATTATATACGGACTACATACAACAATTTGACTGTGGGCTTTTTATAAAACATTGCTCTAAAACTACGAGGAAACAAAATTTTTAAAAATATCATCAAAATAAATTGAGTGGTGGTTCTAGAGAAAACGTTGTTCCTAAACAAAGAAAAACAAGAATTTTCAGAAAAACCCTTTTAAAGATTGCAATAATATACATTTAATCAGGAAACACTTAACAACAATTTAATGCATTTCCAGGACGCATAACTAGGGTTGCTCCAGGATCCTCCTCTTTGTTCTTATAAAGCCTTTCTAAATTGCCTTTTAGCTGCACTTACTTTTTTCTGGCGACCCACTTTTTCTCGATCTTCTTCCACAGCTTTCTGCGCTTTGTTGATTTCGGGTTCGCGGTGACATCAATTGTTTCATTGTTTCACCAAACAATAGCATGTGCAGATGTGATCCCTAGTTTGCTTCAAACCACTTCACATGTTATTAATGTTCCCTTAGTTGAAACTTGCATACAGCATCAAATACACCTAGTTCTAATGTGTTGTCCTTCATCACGGAAGGTTTATATTTGGAACTCGCCGACCAACCTTTATTATTCGTTTCTGTGTATCACTGGGGGTTTTTGAGTACCACCGTGCAAACATTTTTGAATAACAATGATAGGTCTGAAATTAAAATCTCTAAATATTCTGTTTCACCTCTTTCATGACAGCGAGGAGACAATGTGTTTTGTGATTTGTTGTTGATCATAAGTGTTCATTCATCTTAATTTAGCTAGTTGGGTACATTACCAACAAAGGTATCTTGGCTGCAGTACTTTATTATCCAGGCTAAGCTACATTGGTTCTTGGTTCTTGACATTTACTAGGCACAATTACTTTTTTACCACCTGGTATATTCTTGGCGTCCCTGTAAAGCACTTTGCTTTGTTTTTGATTTGAGGTTTATGTGCTCTAGGCATTTTCAACAAACAAATAAAACTACAACAGTATAAACTAAAATATTATAACTCTAGCACTCGAATGAAGAAGCAAAAGAAACACAAATGTATCGTCGGACAATTAAATAAACAAACAACAATCTATGGGTTGGTCTTATGTCCAAAATCTCAACTGACTGTAAACAGAATGGCGGTGGAACAAACCTTTTGTATATTCAAAGCAGCATAAAGCAGGTTGGCTAACATAAGCCTAATTAATAAATTATGCGCTTCAAATAAGGATTATGTATGGACAATGATGCAGGAAGTACAATGAATTTTACGAGCAAAAATATGCTCATGAAGCCATTTACATTAATATTATATTTGGTGTCGTGGATATTGTTGGCCGATTTGATATAAAAAATTGCACCAACATTAAACAGGAAGAGTCTTATAAAGATTAATTATAAAGCAAATAAAACGTTTTTTTTTTGGGTTTTTTTTAGATTTTTTTGTTCCAACTCGACTCCCCTGGATTATATCCTAACTATAATAGAATAAAGTATTGTTTTAAAACTATTAAAATAATAGGACTTGTTCTAGTAAAATGGTTATTTATAAGTTATAGCAGTATGTTTTGTAATTCTTCGTGTAACTTTTAGAATCTACATAAATTTACCATAAGAAACTAATTATTTTGGATTTAATTATGTCACTAAACTTACTTTCGCTTCTGAAGTTTAATCGGACAGTATTTCAACACAATCTATTCCTTTACAGTTATCACAGACACTCTATATTAGGGAAAATTTATCATGTTATATAAACGTTTTATACATAACGTGTTTTGTTTTCATTTCGTTTCAACTCACGATTTTATTATTATTAGAGAAGAATTTAAAACAGGATAATAGTAAAATCGGCCGTTATTATGATTGCTAGGCTAACAGTTTTTCAAACATATCTGAAACCTGATCATAAACTTGATGGCTTTTTGAGTCAAATAAACAAATTATATAAATTATTCTTCTTCTCATAAGTTTGGATTTCATACTTAAATATGAATAACATTATAGATCCTGTCACTAAGAATGTATTATAATTAGGGAATGTAATATAATTTATCGATTAATGTAGTATAATTTACCACCTTTGGGATTAAACTTGAAATAGAAAAAAAACTTTAGTAATAATTAAACTCTTTTAGATGTTCACAATTATCCAATGGTAAAATATAATAGGTAGGAATTTGCGTATCGCCACGCCACGACACGTGTAGTAAAACAGGCTTCAATTAATTCCAAAGCCATATTTGCTTTTTCAGCGGTATATTGTTTAAATATGGTACATACCATTATCCAGAATACTACCTTGACCTAAATGTCGGAAAAATATATTTAACATTGCATGTAATCATGCCAGTATGAACGCTGCTACTTGAACCGTCTGCTGTTGGAACCATGGACGACTTTGGACGTGTCTTTGAAAGCATCCTAGTCACATGAGACACCTCGCCAAAACTAGTCTATTTAGAAATAAAGTTTCATTCATATTTTAAACCCTAACCTCAGTTTTTTCTCAGATAACCCTTTCAGGTTAGACGAAACCTCATTAATGGAAATTTTCCATGAAAATCTTTAAGTTTACAGCTTAATCCTTTCACAATTATATACCATACCCTCTTTTACTATTAGAAATAAATTGATCGTCAACCACGCAAATTTTGGTGGAGATCGAAATGGGTGGGTGTCATATATGTCAACAATTAAACCGATTATTTTAATAACTATATTATGTTTCTTAGCTTAAAACATTAAAATGAAACGTCAGATATGACATGCTAAATGAGCATCAAAAAGCCATAACCGACTAACTGTTATATTTATGTATCTGTCTTATTTTAAGTGTGTCTAATTAACGATAGTATCATCTCGAAAAACTATCACAATACTTAGATATCTCAGAAGGTTCTTTATTTTAATTTATCATACTAAACAATTTTGATCTGTAAGTAATATTACATTCGCTATTTTTGTAGCTATTCAATACACTTTCATTTTTGAGCCATAATTATAATCTAAAAAAATTGTAAAAAATTGATTTTATACTTAAGTAATACTAATTGGATCCTAACTCTCTCACTAATTTATAGTTTGCAATAATCATCTAATTAAATATGGTGCAATTTCTGGGTTTATAAATATTTATAATTAAACCATCAAATGTTATTTTATTGTACGATAGCCCAGCTCTTACTTAATTATGAATAATACAATTTGCACTCGAAAAGGGAGTACTAAAATAAGAATGTCGTTATTCTTTGAGTCTCTATTGTTGTTGGAAGTGGAAGCACTGAGGTTTAAAAATCCCACCATTACTGCTTTGAAGTAACTTTAAAATTCAATTGTAACTTTGGCCTTTGACAGTTCACAAGGAAAGAACGAAAATTATTTAATGTGGATTATTCAGATAACCGATTGATAAAGTTTTAAAAATAGTAACTTTCACGAATCTGGTATAGTCGAGAAATGTTATTAAATAATGAAAAAACCTAAGAAAGTTAAATTATACAATTTTTTCTTTGTTACAATCTTCAGGGGAATCGTGATTACACAAATATATTTCGTAATGAAGCAACCACATTTTGTTACTATCTAAAGTTAGAGCTCACAAACTTTTATAATATTATTATATGCTGTACTCACATGGTTATTTGTTAGCATTGAAAAACACAGCCCCGAACTGAGATTCAAACCTAAGTCCCTGAGGTATGATAAGCTTAGGTTCTACCCACTTATCTAATTAAATTTAAATGTGCATCAAGTAACACTAATCAGATAGGTCTACCTCTAATCTTGAAAATACGACATAGTGTATGCAGTGCATTAATTTGCTATTCATCGGATTTTTTTAAATTTAATAGTCAGCTTTCTAACTTACCTTTGTGTAAGTATGAAAAAGAGAAATATTATTTAAAATTACTTAAAAAAAATTGAAGATATATCAAATAGTAATTTAGGGATTTAGCAATATATGATATTTACGAAAACACTAATATTTCATAAAAAATTGTGGGAGTAATTTTTTTTTCAATGAAACATTTTTAATTTTCTGTCGTTATATTTATTAAAACTAAGATTTCTCGTGCCATAATTGATTAAATCCCATATTACTTCTAAATTTTACTTAGCGTATTCATGTTATATCGTAACATTTAACCCAAATATTTTTTAATTATAACATCAAACTGTCATAAAAAGATTTAATAATATCAGAGAGCAGTTTTTTTAGATTAATTAGAATTTAGCATGTAAATTTAATAGTATTTTTTACTAAGACATTTTTTGTTTGGTTTCTCCAATGTACCAACTGCCAAGGTCAGCAACCACTAAAATCCCATTGTGAACTACACACGTTCACCAACCTGATTTTGTATAACTTGATTATTTTCAACTATGATAAAGCAAACGCTATCATGTACTACAGTGCGTCAGATAAACTGCGTAGTTCAAACAACTTTTTGGAGAACTGGTCAAAGATAGATTTGCACTGAATCTTTTAAATTTCCAGTTGTGAAATAAATAAGTTATATTTCCATCTGTAACTTCAATAACTAGCTTAAAATAGTGCATTGGGTATTGTCTGTACACCATTAAGAAACATAACTGATTTCAAATGTACGCTCATAAGAACAAAATATTAGACGGTGTTTACAAATATTGAAACCGAATACTGTACTTATCATTCTTTAATTTTCAGTTTTACAAGCAGTCTGATTTTTCCAAGAACACATACAATAATTTGCTCTTATACTTTGGTAGTGGCTTTAAAATATAGCGGCCAATGTTACAGAATCCGAGGGAGGGGGGCGTGCTTCGACTGAACGAGCAGTGCTTGAGCTGCTAGCTACCGACCAGATGTAGTACTGTGCACTAACCAGTTAAATCGTGATACAGAAAAGTTCCGTACTGAAAATAGCAAAAACCTAATCAAACCAGAAACAATATATCCTGGTCAGAAAATATTTCCACTTTGACACGGTTAATCTCTCTGAACTATACCGCTCATTTTAACAGCGTTTTGACCTTTTGACGTTGGATTTCATGGAATGAAGTTAGAATACCACAAGTTATAAGTACGCTATACCTCGTGTCGTATAAGAGGCTTCACTGATTGCGTGCCAGTTTTCAAGTATATTAGCTCATTATATTCGTGAGATACTTTGTAGACAGACGGACCTGTGTAAAATCATACACATAAGAAAAACATTTTCCAGCC
This sequence comes from Homalodisca vitripennis, assembly GCF_021130785.1. NCBI lineage: Eukaryota > Metazoa > Arthropoda > Insecta > Hemiptera > Cicadellidae > Homalodisca > Homalodisca vitripennis. The sequence goes on along the minus strand of NW_025781980.1, from coordinate 33,152 downwards.
TACTGACTGACACGATTGAATGAGGCTCAGTGAAATCCGCTCGTTTTAATTCACCATCATGGAACTTAATCGTGTGTTTTTGAAAATTAAATTTCATGCAAATTTTAAAAATTATATCATTTTCAAGGTATATTTGCGAATATTTAGGATGCGTGCGATACTATTGCACATGCTAAAATGCTATATGATTGTACTCAATGTATCTACAAACTTATTTATCCTGCTATTTTTTAATTACTGTCAAGGGTACACATCAAGAAAATGTAAAATTATGAGCCAAAGCTCAGCCACATGTCATGGACAGTCAAGGACTGCCAAACATCATCGTGTGGTGTCAAACTCGATGTTGTCTATATAGAAATGAAACTTCATGATACATTTCAAGTCTATTGGTCAGTTTTTTCTTTAGATATATTGCAGACAGACATACAGAAAGCGTAAAGAAATTAAATGTTTCCAGCACCTCGAGTGATAAAGCTTCACTTTAAGGGGTTCAGATAGCTATCTTTACCATGTTAAATTTGTAGTATTCATGACCCGTTTTCTCAAAAACTACTAAAGTTAAAAAGGTGAAAATTTTTTTGGTACTTACATATCTTGTAATAAAGATTTTAACACGATGGTTTCCTTTTAATATTTTCTTCACATTTTTATGATTTTTTAAAAATTTTATCATAAAAACCCGAAAAAAATCCTATACTTTTTGCTGTAAACAATGCTAAAGCCTAAAACTAAAAAAGTCCATGTTAACGTTTTTATAATAACTACAAGAGGATGTGATAAAAATTGTAGAGTTGTATCTCTTCTAGTTTTTGAGATAACGGGTCATTTATGTAAAAAACCACGGTTTTCGGGAAAACGCAAATAAAGATTTGGCCTACAGGAAATTATTCAATTACTGACCTATAAAATTAGTTTAGTGCAATCTAGCACCATACGATGGTTGGTCTGGGTCCTCTTCTTCAGCAAAAGCTTCTTCCAACCTCCTTTTGGCACTTTCACGTCGTTGTCTGGCGTTTTTCCCTGGAGTTTTGAAAGTTCTCGCTCGCCCCTTTGCACTCGCAGTCTGTCTAGTTCACTCGTTCACTAATTACTGAAGCTGTGTTTTTACTAACAGTCATTCCAAGTTCCTTCAAGACCAGGTAACTTGTGGCATTTCCTCTGTTAAAACTTAAAATGGCTTAATAAACACCAAACTCCAAGGTTTGTAGAACTACAAACACCATTTTCGGTATTAGCTAGTTTTGCGCCACAAAACCTACAGGCACTAATTTCCAGGAACTTACTCATAAGTGACTCTATATCTACTAGGTCATATATGTTCTCTGCTTCATACTCACTGTAACTTAGTTCTCTATCACCTATTTTCATCTTTGAAGAGCTTACACTAGGTAAGTCATCTTGTTTTGGGGTTAGGCCTATGACTACTGTTGAATCAACTTGTTGATCACTTTCTGGTTTGTGTTTTTGAACCCCAACATTTTTCCTTTTTTTGAACACACTTTTACGCCTCGTCATTTTACTTTATCACTAACTATTTATCACTGAAAATATTTTATAATATTCACAACATCATAAGACATAACACAATAGCCTATGTTTGGTAAACAAACAGATACAGCCACAATAAAACAGCAGAAACAAAATTGTCTTGTTTATAAACACTCAGAACTACCAACCTAACATTCCACAGAAAAAGAGCTTACTACTGTGTACTATAAGCGTAAAAAGGTTACGCGTAAAAATGCTAAATGTGACGGTTGTTTATCCGACACATCATCGACCGCTAGTCAGGTGCGTGACGATCGCGGAGTTTAACCTGACTTCAGTAATGGATGCCATCGCCGCCTTCAGGAAGGAAACACAAGAACAATGGAGCCGAGTTCAGTCGCAGTTATCCACGGTCCAAACTGATGTGAAAGAGGTAAAGGCTTGAAGTGTCCTTGCTTAAAACGCAACTAGATGAACGACTGTTAAAGGGACAGACCAAATGTGTTTAGTAATAAATAAGCTGGAAACCGAAAAACAAGGAACTAAAAGTCCAATTAGCCGCCCTAAACCTACAAATGTGAGATATCCAACAGCATAGTCGTAAGAATAATAATTGATCACGGGATATACGGTGACGCCTCGGGAGGACTGTTTGGCGATCTTGGACTCTACGGCACGAGCCCTGGACATACCGTTCCGCATCCCAGATATCCCTGTCATAGTAGGCTTCGTATCTCCTAAGGCAAGGGAAGGCGACTCCTCGCATATAGTGGTCAGCTTCGCAGGGCTGTCAAGGCTGTTTGGCTGTCAAGGCTGTTTGGCTGGAGGCGAGAAGAAGAGTGAAGAAAACTGTCTGCCAGGGACCTGCATCCATCGTTTCCTGACCACAGGTATATATGAACGACCATCTAACGTCTCACACCAGAGCCATAATTTAATGGGGCGCGTGAACTCATAAAAGCAGGCAAGTTGTCATCAGTGTGGACCAGTGACGGACGAATTCTCGCGAAAAGAAACATGAAGGGAGGGAAACCCTTTCGCATCCTACATCAACAACATCTGGATGAATTGATAGCAGCATCCTACTCAGCAGCTGCCAAATCCGTACTGAAACCCGATATAACCCCCTACCAGTCTAATGTAAGACGAGCTTAACCTACTATACGCTAAGTGGCACTTATTAAAATTGTCCTCAATTGATCCATAGGAGTTACATTAATTTGGGGTGATTTTCTATAAGTAGAATTTTATTTATCTGTTTTTTATTACTGAAATTATACAATGAGTTTCTTTTAACTTAAGTTAATCTATTGTATATTATCCTTTCAATAAAAACTGTAATAAGTTAATATTTGATTTTTGATTATTAGAGTACAAGTAACAATATAAGTAAGTTCTATTTTATAAGGTAATATTCTTCTGTTGCATTTTTCAATACGCATATAAAAGCGTACATATGCGTTTTGTTTATATTATTGAAGGGAGTAGCTCCTCAAAAAGTATGCTTAAGTAAATGCCAGTTGCAAAGTCAGAAAAATGTTTTTTATTTCTGTTTAAGCTTAATACAAGTCATGTATTTATTTTGTATAGTATGTAGATCATATATATATCGATGTTTCATTATTTTGTGTGAATAGGCGCGGTTGTGTCTATTTTTATCTGGGACGTATTGTTGTGAAAATGTCCTAGAATTAAAATTTGTAGAAGCTCAGTTGGTTTTAGTTTTATTTCCATATCTCATGTGAGAGATTTTTGTTTGTACAAAAGCATAGTAAAATAATTTATAGTATGAGATAAAAACAAGAAACATTAAAGAACTATTTCGTATTTATTGATCAGATATCGAGAGAAACCACTTTTCTAATTTGGATAGGAATTGTAGTAAGTATTAATGTTAGACAAGACAATTCAAACATAAAGATTGTTTTTATGGACTAATCAAACTTAATTAGGTTTTAATAGTTTAATTGCCAGTTCATATGTGTGTGAGCGCCCCGCGAGTGTGAATGAGAGTGTGTATGTGCATGTGTGCGTGTGCGTGTGTGTGTGTGTGTGTGGTGTGTGTGTGTGTGTGTGTGTGTGTGTGTGTGTGCATGTGCGTGTTGTGTTTGTGTGTGTGCAAGTGTGCGTGCGTGTGAGTGTGTGTCCACGCGAGCGCATGCATGTATACAATCCAATCTCTGTGTAAAGTTCTGCAAGTCATACTTTCCTTTTTAATAATTTACTTGTCTTAATATATAGTTAAAAGTCATTACTTATAAGGAATAATAAACTGAGGTATGTACTGTTATTATCTTATCATTATACATTAAAAGTAAATTGATTACCGATATGCATGTACTTAATCATCTATGTTGCTCTCAAATTACAAATTATAAATTATATCCCACGATAGTATGTATGTATGTAATGTAGGCATAGAATGATAATGATCTAAATTAGCCTGTTATTTATAATTATGTTGCTTATCATACGTCTGATAAACGGACTGAGATAGAATGGTATTTTTTTCATGATAATTTCCACATTTTTTGTCATTAAGTTCTCAAATGTACTATTTGCTCCCTTTACTGGAATGTTTCTAGTTAATATAATTAGTTTTTACAAAGTGTTATGTACTAGATGTATAAAAAAAGACAATTGTTAAATGGCATCATTTAACCACGAACCGGAATTCTAGGATCTAATCTAAATCCACAGAGTAATTATATATTAAAAATAAAAATTTTTATACAAGCTTTTGTTCTTAGAGATGTGTTCAAACACAAGCTATACACCTAAAAATATATAAATACCTATATGTGATTTTCAGGCCTACATATGCCATTGTTAGATACATAAATTTACAATTAATTAGAGATTTATATTTCAATCGCCAAATGATTATCTATAATATAATCCTAACACCGGACGGCGGCATCGAAATAACAGAATGATTCTAGAGGACGATCCCCTCGACGAGCCGATAATTAAAATTGAAAACCTGTTCGGATATCAACAATTTTAAAAAATTTCGACATATTTCTAAGCGGTCCACTAGTAACCGCGGAACCACATTCAATTATATTACACCAAAATATTCGAAGTTACAATAAAAATGTAGATGAATTTTTAATTTTATTGGCTAGTTTAAAAATTAAATTCAACTGCATAGTCTTAACAGAAGCATGGCTTGATAACGAAAGTGAACTAATGCATTTGAATGGGTTCAAATTATTTAGATCCTACAACAACACATTAATCGATCAGATGGGCTTGTTATCTATATAGATAGTGCGTTTTCGGTGTCTTGCAGTGAGCTGAGACTTGGAGGGGTGGCCACCGCCTTATCTCTTGACTTCAATTGGGCCGGTCTCCCTTGTCAATTATTGGCTATTTACCGCAGTCCTAATTCAAACATTGTCCTCTTTAATGGACGCCTTGGTATGAGTACTATAATATCAACAGAAACAAACTTTGTTTCTTAGTAGGGGATATTAATTGTGATATTCTTAATATTAATTCGAATTCACAGGAAGAACGGTACATGGATATTCTGAGCGATGCAGGTTTCGTGGGGTGTATAGATAGAGTAACGCGACCGTCTAGTAACACTTGTATCGATCACATTTTTGTAAAATTTCATAATTTGAGTCAAATTAATTCTATAATTCTAGAAAACTACAGTGACTGATCACTATCCAGTATTGGCCAGCTATATTTACAAAAACATACACACTACTCAATGCCTGAACCGTTTTATAATACGTATGACTGGGTAAATATTGGCAAAGATCTTTTGGACACAAATTGGGAACCTGTTTTAGAGAGCAATTGTGTTAATGCTTCTGTTGATACATTTATTGATATTCTGCGCTCGGTTATTAATCGTAATTCTAGAAAAGTAAAGATAAACGCAAAAAAATAAAAAATTAAAACCATGGATAACTATGGGTTTGTTAAAATCTATTCGATATAGGGATAAACTCAAGTATAGATCGTTAATAAAAGAGCCATTTAATACTCAACTGCGAAATAAATTTATTCGGTACCGTAACACGTTACACTCGACGATAAAGCGAGCTAAATTTGTTTATTACAATAATAAAATTGCTGAAACTGCAGGTAACATGAAAAAGTTCTGGTCCGTGGTTAATGAGGTGGCTGGTAGGACATCTGATAAGGAGCGATTTCCTGTTGAGGCATTCTGTGATCCGGAAAAACTCTGATACATCGCCATCTGTGGAAAATGTCTGCGATTCATTTAATAACTTTTTTTGCCTCTGTGGGACCGATGCTGGCGGGAGCTTTGCACCCCAGCGACCCTGCGGTGGTGGACGACGCGGACCACGCCGCGAGTGCTGTGTTTGATTTCCGCCCGGTTACACAGCAGGAAAATTTTTAATATAGTGGCTGGTCTAAGAGGAAGCTCTTCACCAGGATGGGATAACATTCCTACAAAATTAATTAAAGATAATATTCAAGCACTCTCGGAAACCCTTTATCATATCATTAACTGTAGTATTAGAACAGGAGAATTCCCTAATGCGTTTAAAGTTGCCAAAGTTGTTCCCATTTATAAGTCAGGTGTTAAATCAGCAATGAATAATTTTAGGCCGATCTCTTTGCTTGCTGTTGTATCAAAGCTACTTGAAAAAATGTATCAAAGTCCAATTGATGAATTATCTAGAGATGAATTTATTCCTTTCAAATAACCAATATGGCTTTAGGAGTGGTAAAAATACATCAGATGCTCTCTATGACATAACTAAATTCATATCGTCAGAAATTGGTTCTAAAAAGCGAGTCCTGGTCACCTTTCTTGATCTTGCTAAAGCTTTTGACTCTTTAGATAGACGGAAAACTACTATCAAAATTAGAATATGCTGGAGTAAAAAACGTAACGCTCAATTGGTTTGTCAGTTATTTTAATAATCGCCAGCAATTTGTTTCAATTAATGGAGTTAAGAGTAGCCAAACAAATGTGGACTACGGAGTGGTGCAGGGAAGCACCCTTGGGCCATTGTTGTTCTTAGTCTATATAAATAATATAACAAAAATTGACATAAATAGTAAGTTGTTTCTGTTTGCTGATGACACAGCTGTGGTGTCATCTGGCAGTAGTACGTGGGAGGAGGCATTTGAACAAGCTTCCTTAGATCTGTCAAAAATAAAAAATTGGTGTGGTGTGATTCACAATACTCGGACTATTAACTTAACAAAAACAAAATATTTACCATTTGTTTCTAGAATAGATTTTAATCCGGGTCAGAGATGCCTCAAACTGCACTCCTGCGGTGATCCTTACTCCGAGTCCTGCGGTTGTGGTATCATTGGTCGTGTGGACCAATACAACTATTTGGGGAGTAATTTTTGACACTAAATTGAATTGGGTACCTCAAATCCATTACGTGAAGAAAAAAAGTTAGAAAGTTGTTATTTGCATTTAATCAGCTTAGCGCGGTATTGAGTGGGGAATCGTATTAGGTCAGTTTATTTTGCCTACGTGCAGTCGGTTCTGCAGTATGGTATTCTCGCGTGGGGAGGAGTGTCGTCTGCTGTACTGGAACCACTTGCGGTCACACAAAGAAGTATATTAAGGATCATTTTGAGGAAAAAGCCGCAGATATCCTTCTAATCTGTTATATAATGAGTTTCCTGTTTTAAGTGTAAGGCAATTATATATAAATCTCTTTTACTGCATATACAAAAATACAAAGATTTTATTTTTATAGCGCTTCAACCACAACTATACTACCAGAAATAGAATACAGTTTGGATATCAGATACCAAGACCAAATTGTTGCATAGAAAAATTTAACTCTTTTTACATAGCTCATGTGCTTTATAAAAATCTACCAGAGCACATATTGGAGGCAGAGGGTGGAAGTGTAGTCGAGTACAAGCGTAGGGTGGGTCGGTGGTTTTTGCTCAGCCTGGGTGATGCTGCTGCAGAGGCACTGATTCGTTCCAGTTACCAATAAATTACGAAGAAGCCTGTTAATAGCAAATTATTTGGGAATTTTGTGTAAGTAGGAATTATTATTGTGGGATGTGGTTTGGTGGTGCTGTTGGATTGTTTCCATCCATCTAATAGTAATATTGGTGGTTAAGCGGTGCCTAAACTGTATAGAGATGGGTGTGTGTGTGTGTGTGTGTGTGTGTGTGTGTGTGTGTGTGGGTGTGTGTGTATGCGTATCATGTATGTAAGTATATGTATATACAATTTTTTACAACAATGTATTTTGTACTACTTAAACAGATCTTTGGTAAATCTTTAGGTTAAAGTATGGTACACAATTACAATTACGATTACAATTAAGAACAATTTAAGTACAATTAAGAAAAGACTGATTGATGGACTCTTCCCCTTACACAGACCTATAGTCTATATGGGGAATTATTCATTTAAATTATGGAAATGTATATTTTATTGTTTTTATGTGTATGAATAAAAAGATTTTGATTTTTGATTTTGATTTTTGATATAAATTTCATTGCAGAAAGTATAAGTTGTTGGTAAGCAATTTGCTCCTGTTTTGTCAGTTCACAGGCAGAGCTAGCAATTTAGTATAGACGTATGACATAAGTCCACTAAAAGTGGAATAACTTTTTTATAAATCACAGATTTTGATGGGAGTGGTCTTAAAATGTTTGTGACATGTATATGAACAGAAATATCTGATAACAAAAAATGCATTATAAAATATTTTTCTGCCGTGTGAACCCTCTTAATGATATAGTATAAAGCAACCAAAAATACTTCAATAGTTTATTTATTTGAATGTTTTATAGAAGTTATATTTAATTTACTCTATTACAAAGACTTAATAACGATATAATGTGTTATAAATATGCCCACACCATTATTTCAAAAAACGCCCCCGCGGGAGCCTAATAGGTAACTCCTTTCATAAATGGCAGCGTGACTATAACGAATACAGCCTATGCGTTAATTAATGACGACTGGATGATATATATATATATATATATATATATATATATATATATATATCTCCTTTCCGACTGCTCTCAATAGCCAGAGAGTTGAGATTTTCTATATCTAAATAATAAAATCTTTCTTTTGAATTAATAGATGCCAACACCAAAGGAGGTTCAAGTGCTGAAATTGTCAGTATCGACTTCCAAATTACAATTATTAACATTTTAACATCAATATTTACAAAGTTATTTCAGCGAATCATCACAATTGTTATAAGAAACCTTTATTAGTCCATTGATAATTTAAAACACTAATACTATTTTTAAAGTTTTGTAATGGGTACTTAAATAAGGTATATTCTTTTATACTTTTATAGGTTTATTCTTAATTTTTAAACTAGCTTAATTGAAAAATATATGCTATGTATATCAAATTTACCTTATTTTAACAGTTCACAGGTCTCAAAATTTCAAGTTTTTTGTATGAAAGTCATTAATCCATGGGATGAATCCTATATTTTATACACAGCTTTATAATATTAATGTAAATAAATCATTTGGAAATTCAAAATTATAATGGTGTTATGCTAGTTTATTAATTATTATTTTATTTCATAATATTCTTGTAATAAAATATTTTAGCACAAAATAAATTGAGTCATTTATGTGGTCTTAAAATGTTCTGTGTTTTTTCAAGTTAATGCTAAGAACGTTCTCAAGAGAATGTAATATATTCCTGGGAGGTGAAATGCAATAAAGAAAGGAGTCTAGAACTTTGCAATCTCCGAATTTTAAACTAAGTTTAGACACTTGGAGATACAGTGTACTTCAAGCACTTTCTTACTAACTACTTTATCTCAAGTTTCTACTTTGTCTTAATTCAAAACAGATTATTGTATATTGATCTTCTGAGTCTTGTGTACCACATAATACTGATTTTTGTGTTCTAAAATATATTGTTACGTTAAGCTAATACTATATTGCAAAATAAAATAATTACAAACTTTTAAATTTAATACAATAAAATAGAATCATTTAAAATATATTTAACACAATTTAAAACCCTACAAAATCTATGAAGACAAATTCATATTACATATTCATACTAAAATATTTGAATTACTCAGAAAATCGTAATCAATTGTACGTATCTAGCTTCAAAACATATATAAACATATAAAAATTACGATTAAAAATCTAATTAGAAATTAAAAAGAAATTACAATTTTTTTTCTATAACACCAATTTGGACTCTACAGGTAATTGTATACTTAGTCTGTTAAGGTTACAACTATTTACATAAACAATATTCAGTATTATTCTTTCGAAGGAGGTGGGATTAAATAAATGAAATACACAATAATCTAACAAAGTAATTATGTTGAGATGTTCAATACTAAATTATTGCGTATTATAAGCGTATTAGGTATTTAGTTTTAGTATTCAGGTATCCACATAAGTCAAGCTTAAATTAGTTTTGAATTAAAGGAAGAGAAAGGTAACCAGACGTGCTAATGAAACAGCTGTGTCAGTAACCAATTAGGGATCCTTCTCTTGTTATTGTCCATCGCTTATGATGTGAGTCGAGACCAACACATTACACCGTACTATATTCAGGGAAATATTTTGAAATTAAAAGAACAACGATCAATCAAAATACTAAACTTATTTCATTCGATTTTACAATCTGGATTTCCAAAATATGTTTCAAACTATTTCCAATTTATATCTCATGATAGTGTAAGAAGCACTCGCTCTGGTTCTCGTACCTTAAGAATGCCCCAACACAGGAGTGTAGTATTTGATAGATCTTTTCAAGTGATGGGTTGTCGTCTGTGGAACTCCCTCCCCCCGAAAAATCACTTCCATTGAGGGAGATCGGCGGTTTGTGGCGGCACTGAGACGTTTGTACTATGAACGGTTGGTCGGGGCGGGTCCGTCCTAGGGGTCTGTGGGTGTGGTGCTGGCATTGTGTGTGAGGAGTGTGAGTGAGATAAAACACCATAAACATTATTTATTTATAAAATATTCTTATTATTTATTTATAAATTATTGTTACTAGGTATTATTAATAGTTTTTGGTTCTTATTAAAACATGGAAGTTGTAATATTATTTTGTGTTATGATTGTATAGCTATATTTTTATTTTTAGAAGTATCATATTTATAATTTTTTAGTCTTTAGATTAATGTTTAATTTAATGTCCTTAGTAAAGTAGATTAGTGTTAATATTAATTTGGTTAATATTTGTTAATAATTATTGTTCAGACAGGTTAAGTGTAAGAAAGGGCCATTTCATTTCATCCCGGGGGAGTAGATCTGGCCTTAGACGCTGTAAAGCAGAGGTGACAGCTCAGCAACGTTCGAGCTTAGATGTTACATGTGTATGAAAAGCCTGTTGGATCAATATTCCAGTCACTTTTTGGTTACTAATGAGGGAGAGAAGCAGAGAAGGGATCAATAATGTGATAAGGTTCAAGTACAGTGAGATATCACTCATCAAAAGGAATTTAAGTTTCATTTTAAAGTTAATATAAAAGTTACAGTTTGACATCCAGTTATGTGATCTTTGAAGACAAAATTCGTTTGGTTTTATGCGACCAGTCTCTCAGTTAAATTACCTGTGATATACTATATAAAAGATATCGGCACCCGTAAAAAGTACACTCGACAAGATTATGTAAGTTATTAATGATACAAAACTAATTTATAAACCTATACTTAATATTCATCTGTCATGAAACAAGTAAATATTCTCAATGAAGACTTTAAATTTAAGAATTATATTAATTTCCATATGCAAAATCCATTGTCATCATAAAATACGATAATACTGATAATGTATAAGAAAATCAAACACTAAAAATTCATAAAGGCATATTAAACTGTTATACATTATGCCATTAAATTGTTATGTAACAATTTACTAAGTGTATCGACATTTTTAGCATTTTAAATCATAAAAATATGTACAGAATATATCCCTTGTTTAGATAGCTGGGTGTGCTAATATATTTATTAAAACGTAGACTATGTTTTAAATAATATTAACATCCAACACAAAGAGCGGATTACAGCTGGAGTTATCTATATTCCCACGATATATCATTTAAATTTTCCACAAAACATTATGTAGCAACAGTAGCTAAATTACTATATTATGTTAAATATAACAGGGGCGAAATTTAGGACCCATTTTATAGTCATGTTTATGTAAATATTCCCATGACAATAAAATAAATTGGATACAATGTGATCGAATTCTGGATATAGTCAGATTCATATGCACTGACAACTTAATTATGTTATTAACTGCCCACACATTGTTCGAGTGATATTTTAACGATGTACCATAAAGAAAAAAAATCTTCAACATGTTATAGTGGCAGGACGAATGTGAATAATAATTCACACTAGCTGTTTGTGTCCAAATAAGCTTACGCCCGACACAACAGTAGATGGCACAGTTGTGGACAAGCCACTGATGTCACATCAGGGCAAATGTTGCCATATATGATAACTAAATGACTTTCTCATTATATTATTAACTACCCACATAATTTCACGCATCAGTTGTACTAACACCAACATATTATAGTAAGGGAACTACTCTGAATTCATATTAACTAATTGTGCCTTACTAAGTTCACGGCCGACACCAGAGAGGTTGGTACAGTTGTTGACAAGTCGGTGATGTTGCATCAGGGCAAATGTTACCATATGTGATAACTACAAACCACGTTTCATAATGTTATCGACTACCCACATAATTTCACGCATCAGTTGTACGAGTGGCAGTATAATGATGGTTACAGAGACAACCACAACCGCCAACATGTTATAGTGACGAGTCGACTGTGAAGTCAAATTAGCTGATGAGGTCAACCAAGCTCAAGCCCGACAACACAGAGGATGACGCTATGTTGGGGTCTCTGACGTCATATTATGAGATATACTTTATACGATACTATATATAAGCATCACTCGTAATGTTGATAATTTTAAAAATTACACATCCTAACGAAAGCTGTTTTGGGACCACAAAATTATTTGTATTTTTTTAAATTGTTTACTACCTTTTTTGATTCATTATAGTAGACAGCTTCCATTAACATAATGGAATAAACATTATATACTGGAATAAATATCTGGGGTTTCAATAAAGATTTGGAGTGGATCTTCAAATGCTTCCCTTTTTACCGTAGTAAATATTTTGCCACCTGACATGATATTTGACTACTCAACAAAACAATTACGTTAATGCTTCTAAAAAGTCATCAGATGTTCAGGCATTATTAAGAACTGTTACAGGCTCTTCTTGGTGTGAAAACATTTGAACACGAACTAGAACTCGCGATCAATCCGTGAGGAAATGTGGCCACGAGTTTTTGATGTAATTATGTTCATACTGTTGCTAATATTATTACCGCTAGCCGAGAGCACTACGGATCGTTACACTTTCCGGGTAGGAGCATTTATAAAAGCATTTTTAATTTAGTGCAGTGCAATTATTACTGTACACTCATGCTTACATAATAGAATATATAGCAGTTAATGTTGCGTCTCGTTGTCAATGCTTAGGTCATTGTTTGTCTAATAGCTATTTAATTTCTTTGGTCTGCTGTCGACGATTTTTTATTTTTAAATCACAGTACATATCAGTTTCGTACATGAACGCAATATTGTGAATTTCACTGTTACTCTATACTTATTTCTCTTTCTCTGAAGTAGTTAGCTTTATTTAGGTATGTAAATCTTTTGATCACTGAGCCTGTCTTGAGTCCAGTTCTTCCCGGCTCATGTATATATTTATTTATATAGTATATGTAAGTGTTGTTCGTTGTAGCTGCAGAAGGCACTGACTGGCTGTTTGAGAGCGCTCTGCACATCCTCTTCAGAGTGGCAAGAAACTTCTAAATTGTTGCATGTTAGTGGAATACGTAATGCAATTTTACATTTTTTTAATTATTTAAATTATATTTGTTAATGTTTTTTTTAATTTTACCACTAACATGCTGGATTAAGTTGCTGTTTCGCACTGCCGAGGTCCAGGATACTCTCTTACCTCCTGATACTTCCTCATCATGGGTGGTCGCAGACATGTTTCCAGGATTTTCCTGCTCTGCTGGAAAAACTGGCCTCCATGATGAGCTGAATACCTAGTCAACATCTGTGATACCTTGCTATTTGTATGTTTAATTTATTTATTTGTTATTGTTGCCAGTTATTATACTTTATATTTTGTTATTTAGTTTTTAAGTTTAGTTTAAGTGCTATTTATTCTTATTTCTTGGTTTTCATTAGGAGCCCGCCCTTTAGCCACGGGTGGAATTTTCAGTTATTATTTTAAATTATTGCTGTTCCTAATTTTTTATTTATCCAGGTGCACCTTCCCACATACACGATAAATTTTGGGTTAACGGTAGTAATGTGTTTTTATTTTTTTAATTCGTCTGGCCAATATTGTTTTTTTTTTTTTGACACGAGGTTCTTATTGGTTAATTTAGAGATGTTATTTTTTTGGTTAATGAATGATGAGTAAATGAATCTGAGCACGCTATCCACATTGTTTTTTTTTCTTCTAGATTTATTTCTGATCCACCATCCCGTTCGCCACCATTGAGGCTCGCTTCCTAATTGTCTATTTTGGGTGTACGAACGGAGATGTGTGGTTTCAATGGTAGCAGAGCGTGGTTAGATGCTCTCTCAGCTGTCTCTCGGGGGTGTTTTGTTGTTGGTGTAGGTTTAGTGTTAGGTAGGGGAGGGGTTGAAGTAGACAATCTTTTTTTTATTCATTTGGAGCTCGCCCTAGCACAGGATACCGAGTGGAATTGGTTTAGTGTCTTGCTTCCTGCAGACTTACCCTTTGCAGGGAGCAAGAGACTCTAAATTGCTTAACCGTAAAATTTATCTAACTGTGTTTTATTCCTCCCCTAGCTATGGGTTGTTGGTGTTCTTTAGTGTGTCAGTGTATGTAGATTGTGTTCAGCGGGTATATGCAGGGTATCCTTCTTTTGGGTAGCGGTAGTTGAGTTCTTCACTTTGGCTTCGTCAGTGTGAGTGTGCTTTGCGAGGTCAGTCCACTTAGGTTCTAATCTATTGATATACATTGCATATTGTTTGTCTTATTGTTTGGTATGGCGTTTTCTCTGGTGCCTGAGCATCTTCGGAAGCCAGAATTAGTTTTTGAGGTCTTGGCTAGAGGACAGAAGCCCGAAGGAGATGTAAGGGCATTGAGGGTCTAACTTAGAGCCTTTATGGCGTTAGACCGTAGCTGGAATGCGGAGTTTCAGCTTAAAACTGAATTTGAGTCCTGCAAATACGCTATCCACGGTGTTTTTTTTCCTTCTGGGTTTATTTCTCATCTGCCATCCCATTCGCTACCATGGGGGCTCGCTCCTAATAATTGTCTATTTTGGTTGTGCATGTGTGGTTTCATCACTCCCTGTATTCTATAAGCTATAAGCTGTCTTATATACATTTTTATTTGTACGAGCAAATTAACATTTATCCATTCATGCCTTCAAGATCGGGTTACACGTAAATGCTACGTAAAAGTAACGTCCTTTTGATTATTTTAGATAGATTTATATCACACAGTTATTGGATGAGGAATAGCGAATCCTATCACTCGAGATCTGCAAATATTTTATGTTTCTTGGTCTATACGTTTTTCTCTCCTCATGATATTTACGAAATCAACATTATTTCATTAAAAATAAAGTTGCTTATCAAGCGCTTCCTCTCGCTCATCGACGAAGTGAGGAAAAGTCCTTTTTATTATTTTATTCTATACTACTAAAGTCATTATTTGAGCAATAGCGAATGTCTGAAAATTCTAATATGCTCAAGTGCCTGCAAAAATGTCATTTCTAATAATGTTTCCGTCTTTTTCTCACGAAGTGAACTATTGACTTCTGATTTTGCATGAAGCTGTATATCTATATAGGCAACAGGGAGTTCAATGTCGGAGCCTGTTACTCCATGGGATGTATTTGAACTTTTTATCACAATTTTTAATTTATAATATGATTAACTATGATACAAACTAGAGTATCGCAGAATAAATAAATATGTAACTTTTGAGTACAACAAAATCCTTTATCATATGACATACTAACACATGGAGCTGCAAAATATACTGATAAACATTTCTTCTTTAGACTTGATGGTGCATGTATATACACGTAATTTGTGTGAGCTTCACTGAATTCTGACTCAGTGGCTGGCATACTTTCCCTTTTCTCTACAATCGTCTGTCCCCAGAACTTCTCAAGAATGAAACGAACTATAGATTTTACATATTGTATGCAAATTCAGCGAGACCAGTTACGCGAAACATGATGTTGCGTATTCCAGCCTTGTTCTATTTTACCTCACTCTAATTACATTCAGACTTCAAGCAAAATATCAGAATATAGTTACGATGGAGATATTCATCAAGATCGGATACAAAGAAGGACTATATTGTAGGATAATTTTATCAAAGTGACACATTATCTGTGTCAGATTTTTATATCTTGTTCAAAATATTCGTTTGATATTGTCAATACAAAACTGTTTTTATTCTCATAGAACTGATCAGTGCACAGTGGTATATCTGACCAGTAGCTAGCGGCTCAAGAAGTTCTTGTTCAGTCAAAGCACGTCCCTCCTCATGTCCTGTAATATTGGCTGCTTTATTTACAGCTGCTAAAGTTTCAGATCAGGTTTATGTAAGAGCCCTTACTCAACAAAAAATACTTCAATAACTGATAATTACAATTTGTTAAGTGAAATATGTATATTGTCATTGTACAACTCTAATTAATAGAGTATTCCAGTGGTGTAAAAACACATATAGCACTGTAAGCAACATGGTTTCAGTCATATCACAGAATAAAATCTAACTTTTATTTGTTACATAGAAAATATAAATGATTCGGAATAGCAATTATTGAAGCTAAACTTTTTCACCAACTTAGTTAATGATAAAGTATCTTTCGTTGATAACTAATTTCACAAAGAATATTTTTATCTCCCTTATTATACAAGTCTGTAATGTCATTTTAGTGGAAATTTCACAATTATCACACTAATCGAATTTAATTATTTTGAAACAATAATTTTAATATTATTTAGCTGAAAATATTCTATATTATTTACTAATTAGTTTTAATTTAATAATAGAGTTGTATTGTACTAAATAATATTCAATAGTTTTGATTAGTTTTATAATGGAATTAGTAGCTCTAGAATTTATAATTAAATTTCATCTCGATGACACAGCTAAGCCACGTAATTAGTACTGTTTATTTGTTAAACTGTACTAACTCTTCACTTTTCGTAATTAATATTCATATCCTGATTTTACAATGATAAACTAATATCTAGTTTATTCTATCTTATCTGTATCATCCTTTGGATTACGATCCATTGTAATGGCACCAGACCTCGAGATTGATTTGAAAACTAAAAATTAATACTTGAAAATTAAACTATTTGTAACATGTCAAATCATTTATTTTAAAATATGCTTTTGCATTAGTCTTAAGTTCAATCATATGAAGTTTTACAATGAGACATAAAACATGATGTAGGATAATTAAATGGGCTATAGATTTAAAATGTCGCATACAAATTTAACGACACTTCTTTTGCGACACGTGATGTGTTTGTAATAATGCGATCTATTAAACGATAATCAACCTATATTGCGTCTGGAAGAGATTGGCCAATAACGTTCCATCTAGATAATCAGTACGTATAATTAATAGTCACCCTACACGTACTATGCAGTAATTAAATATTACTAATTATTAAAAGTAGAATATACACAGCAATATATTGCCGATAGACAATACAATCCTTCCCTTCCCTCCCGCGAGAATGAGGCTATCTAATGATCCTCACGTTAACCGGATAAGGAAAACGCCCTTGAGGTTTCATTATGTCCTTATGTCCAGTGCATCTCATTGGTGCATTGTCATGTTAGTTACACATACGGTGTAATAACGTTAGGGGAGACTGCTGGCCTCTTCGTGTATACACGTCCTTGTACACTCCAGTAACATTTCATGGTATATGAGATATACATTATTATTATCAATATGTATACTATTAACTTTAAAAATAGTTAATAAATATTTATAATTACTTATTATGTGACACTGATAATTATATAAATAATTTATGATGGTGAAATAAAACTGTAGCCTTTAAAATATAAATATACAATAATATGTGACACCCTTAGCATGTAGTCGTAAGGCTAGACCGTTAACATCTTATATGGTCTCAATCACCTAATTAAAAATATTAAATTATAAGTAATATATATTATTTTAATTGAACACAACATTACTGGCTGAATTGTAATAATGAATATAATGCAGTCAGTTGTATTAGAGGAAGCAATGCAGGAGGAGAAGATATTTAATTTAGTATAGCATATGAAATGTAAGTATAGGTCTGTCACCAGTAAGCTTGGGAAAACTAACCATTGTGTAGAGCAGTTGTACAATAAGTCGAAATAACGCAGCAATAGGCTAAATCTGCTAGTTTTGTCTAGCCCGATGCTTTAAATGGGGGGGGATTTATCAAAGAGCGGAAGGTGATGTCCATTGTTTGCATTGCAGTCGTGCCGGATATTTGAACGCGTTGAGATGGCTTGATATTTCCCTTTGCTCTCTCTCTCTCTCTCCGTTCTCAATTTTTAATTTTAATTTTGTATTAAATTTTAAAGTAATTGGAAATGGAAAGAGAGAGTTTCATTTAGAACTACAGCTAAATGACCTGTGCTAGGATCATCGTGTCGGCCGAACGTACCCGAATAGTTGTGAGCACTGTTAAACTTAACACATTTATTATCTATAAATATTACTATATTATAAATGTATTTATATATTGGTCCTAAAAATTTAAATTTTATAAAATAAATTTCAAATTATGTATTAAAAAAATTTAAATCAAGATTCTCCTCGGTGCCTATGTGCATCAATAACCGCACTTCTTCAATCTATATAATGAAATACTTAATAAGTTACTTACTTAACGCCTGCAGGCAACATATTTTCATTGAAATGTCATACACAAGAAACTAACAATTATAATATAGTTTAAGGTATTATGCAATCTTACTCCTACATTTGTGGTCATACAATAATAATCTTAATTGTTCGTAATAAACATTATTTGTTGTTTGAATCAATATACAGTAGTAACTATAAACTCAATATTGTTTTAGATATAATTTTTTTATTGAATTTAAGGAGAAAATTTAATCAAAGTTAGCTTAAAAAAAGGAATTAGGCATGTCAAGATATATTCTATTGTTCAAACGTATTTTGAAACTCGTTCCACGAATCATCAAAAGCTAATAACTACATTCCAGACTTGGCATTTTTAATAAATACCGAGCTTTGGACAAAGGGACAAATGTCCGCTATATTCCTGGCGTTTGATGCATTTTAATACTAATGCTCACCTGAGTGCTGTGCAGTTGGATTCATTTCCTTTCGTCTCCTATTTCAAGAGTGTCAATCGTTTTGAATCGGAAACTGCAATAACGTGTTCTAGAGACTAATAATTAAAGTTGAAATTATCTACTGCATGTTCGTTTCTGTAGAATACAACGTCTTTGATCTCATTGTATTCACCGTAGAAAAATTTACTACAAAGTACTTATTAAAATATTTATACATTTCAAATAGGTTTCAACACTTTTTTAAATATTATTGTATAACACAATCAAAATGCAATGCTTCACCATGATGACCATTAGTTTACATGGTGAATCTTTTCAACTTTAATTTCCTTTCTGTTGAAAACGTGTACACACTTAGAAGAAAACATCCCAACACTGGATGTAACACATACATTGTGAGTTATATAGGCTGCATTAATAATTATCTGTAACCATACACTAATGCTAGATTTGGCTGATTTTTTACCAATTGATGAATTGGTTCTTAAACTTTAGCACTGCGTAACTAGTTATTATAAACATTTAAACACATTTTTGACCTCTTAAACACCTTTTTATTCAAGTTTTACAAGTCAAAGCGTACAATACAAAAGAAGGTAATCAAGTTTTCAACAATTTTGAAAATAGGTAAATCGACGTCCGATCATGACAATAATACACAATAATTAGGTCTATGAAAGTTGCTTTACGAATTGACGACGATTCTCATCGCATTAAATAAAAAATACCCATTCCCCAAACAACTTATGGGATGTATTTAATCATTAATATAACAGTTTGTGAGTTTAGTATACACAATAATACTAACAAAGTAGTCTACGAAAGTTCAAAACGTTTTTGGATTTCAAACTTCATATTTTAATTTTGATATAATCTCACATGGTTCTTGACAATACTCCAAGTAGATTAGTTGAGCTTATCTGATGAGTTTAGATTAGTTTGGTAAAAAATCTCAGATTGAATTGTCGATTATTCTCTCTTGATAAATAATATTAAGGGGGGAACTCCACCTAGAAAATAGAAAAAATTATAAAAAAATGTAAAAAAATTTTATTTTGATTTTTTATTTTATGGTTTCTCCTAAACATTTTGATATGTAAACATGTACCATATCTATTATTATATGTGCTAGATTTTTATAAATCAAGTAAGTGCTGCAAGTGTTTATTCGCTGCCATTTTCGAGAACAAGTAATGCAACATGATTGTTTCACATACAAATGATATTTTATGTACATAAAATATATGTATAACAACCCTAGAGAGTGATTATACATTTGGTTTTGTTATGTTGGTCAACCTGGTTACAGTAAATAATCATTGAACTGAAGTAGCAGGTAATAGAAACTAAACAAAATCAGTATGAACTCATTTGATTTATCAGTTGTATTACTGTGATTGTTTTGTTCAAGTGTAACCAGTGCTGTGTTTATTGTGCTTTTATATTTTGTATTTAGTATAAAACTGAATCTGGATGGATATTACCCTTGTATAGGTAAACTTTGAACTATATTTGAATGTTATAGGTTAGGTTAAAAAATTATGCCTGCTACTAAAAGGAAAACTGTTGACTCAAGAGTCTCTAAAACATTTAGTAAAAAGAATAAGGCACGCCTAGCCGCTATTGCAAGATGGTCAACAAACCTAGGCCTACAAAATCATGCCACAAACAGTCCTGAATGTTCAGGAGAATCGTCAAATTTGAAACCCGAAGAACCGATTGGTTCCGGGTTAGGCCTAACTCAACAACCAAGCACATCTAGTAACTGTGATTTGCAGCAGACTAGGCCTAATGAGGATAGTGATTTTAAAACTAGACTGTCTGATTTAGAAAAATCACTAAATGTAGGCCTAGTAGAAAATGATATTAATATGAACCGTGAAAGCTTGCAGTACGGTATTATTGATTTTGGTTGTATAAATAGCCTGATTGGGAATCTAGCCTGTCCTAAATGCAAAGAACTAACCCTATCATCAAAAATCTCATGCAGATTTGGACTAGCCAGTAAAGTTGAAGTGGAGTGTAGTTCATGTAATATAGTCTCCAATTCTTATACATCTAAAAAAAATTGATGATAATAATTCTTTTGACGTCAATTCTAGAATGGTAACTCACTTCATATCAAATGGACAAGGATACAGTGCAATGGAGAAACTATGTATAGTGCTAAATATGGAAATTATGAGCAATAATACATTTAGTAAAATTGCAAAAACTTTGTCTCAAAATCAACAATAGAAGCTGGTCAAATAAATCTGGCCACTGCAAGAGCCCGAGTACGACAAATATACGCTGAACTGGAAAATTGTAATAGGCCCTAACGACTACGATGGGCCTATAGACATAGCAGTATCATTTGATGGCACATGGCACAAGAGAGACCACACCTCAAATTATGGTGTTGGTTGTGTAATAGAATTACACAGGTTTAGTTATAGATTACTGTGTTTTATCAAAGTACTGCCATTCATGCGCGTTAGCGGAATTGGATCTTGGCAAAAATTCCCCAGAATGTGACATTTGGTTCTCAGGCCACAAATCTGAATGCAGTATAAACTACAAAAGATCTTCACCAGCAATGGAGGTTGAAGCAGCAGAAAGACTTTGGAAAAGATCTAATGACTATAATTTCAGATATACTACTATTCTCTCTGACGGTGACTCTAAAGCTTGGCAACACATTCAGAATTTGAACGTTTATGGGGACAATGTAACCATAAATAAAGAAGAATGTATAAATCATGTCTCCAAAAGATTAGGAACTGCTTTGAGAAAAGTAGTGAAAGATTGTAGGGTAAAAAAATTACTTTGGGGGGAATCGGCTATGGAAGTTTGAAAGATGCCACCATAATAAAGCTTCAAAAATACTACAAAAAACGCTATTTAAAAAAATAAAGATAATGTAAATGGAATGAAAAGCAGTATCCTTGCAACACTACATCATTGTGTTTCAACAGATGAAAAGCTCAGACATTACAAGTGTCCCACAGGTACTAACAGTTGGTGTTTTTATAATAGAGCGTTGGCAAATAACGAGACACCAGGACCTCATAAAGAAGATATGAAAACTCCTATAACAGAGACTGTACTAAAACACATTGCACCTGTGTATCAAAGACTTGCTTCAGTTGAACTGTTGAAATAGATGTTCTAAGTGCCTGACCCAGAATTCAAACGAGAGTTTGAATGGACTTATCTGGACCAAATGTCCTAAGGTACGCAACGTATCTAAAAGAGCTGTAGAAACTGCGGTGTCTGCGGCTATTGGAGAATATAACTTTGGTAATACAGCTATAACTACTGTTATGACAACTGCTGGAATGACAATTGGGCTTAAAAGTAATGTAATCATGAAAAGAAGAGATAAGAGAAGAATCAGACAAGCAAAATTGAAGAAACAAAGTATTTTCAAGAGTACAGAAAAAAATTGCGTATGATAAAACATTATAGAGAACAAAAACTAAAAGAAGGAGAAGGTTTAACTTATGGAGCTGGTGAATTTTAGGTGAGAAAGCAAGGATCCTAAGTCATATAAGTATGTTTATAGCTCATTTTACCACTGTTATAAGTAAAAATAAACTTTAAACTCTATTATTCAGAAATTGTTATTTTCACTGTTTTCGCAGCTAGGTGCGGACATAACTCAAGTTAGGTTATAGCTAGAGCCATAATTTTTTTTTAATTTTGAAGCTTATAAAATGGTCTGCAAACTGTAGAATTGGTTTTATAAATTAATGTATGAAAGAGTTTTTATTTTGTTTCCTTTCGTAAAAATAAAGTTTTCAACAATCAAATATATTTTAAAAATTATAAACAATGGACAGTGTCATATCTGATCAAACCCATGTTACACTTTGCAAACAATAGTATAATCTTAAAAAAAAAAAAAAAAAAAAAAAAAAAAAGGTTCTACCTATAACCTAACTTGAGATATATCTGCACCAATGAAATAAGTTTTCCGCAATAAACCACCTCTACCCCTAAGGGGGGGTTGCAAAAATGTTAATGTATGGTATTAAAAGTTTTGTTTTTTTATGCTCTTTCAAACTGCATTAATAAAAAAATATTACCACTGCAAATAAAAAAGTCATTTTTTAGGTGGAGTTTCCCCCTTAGTCACTATCTTAGATTAAATGTTTCGGACGGATGCACCCGTTAAACAAAGCCTCCATGGATGATACAGCAAGATGTAATGATGATGAGATATAATAGGTGGTTGCAAGATTTTACAAATGACCCTACTTAAATTATTGGCTGAACTTTAGCGAATATCCATGGTCTTATGGATAACCATGACTGCAACTAGAAAATAGAAAACAGCAAACTCAATACACCTGAAATAGGTTCAAACAATTTAGCCCAGTTATCCAAAAACCTCGACATTTGACGTTGGTTATGTGCCACTCTTCAACATCATGTTTACCCATATGTAACTAGTATAAAGGTTTTGCAGTACGTAACTATTAGCTACTCCTGGACATTCATTGCTTACCCAGATCCAAGTAGTTACATGGGTTTTTGTAGTACTTTACAATCGGTTACTCCAGGGCCTTCATTGGGTTACCAGATCCAAGTAGTCACATGGGTTTTTGTAGTACTTTACAACCCGTTACTCCAGGGCCTTCATTTTTTACCCAGATCCAAGTAGTCACATGGGTTTTTGTAGTACTTTACAATCGGTTACTCCAGGGCCTTCATTTTTTACCCAGATCCAAGTAGTCACATGGGTTTTTGTAGTACTTTACAATCGGTTACTCCAGGGCCTTCATTTTTTACCCAGATCCAAGTAGTCACATGGGTTTTTGTAGTACTTTACATCGGTTACTCCAGGGCCTTCATTTTTTACCCAGATCCAAGTAATCACATGGGTTTTTGTAGTACTTTACAATCGGTTACTCCAGGGCCTTCATTTTTTACCCAGATCCAAGTAGTCACATGGGTTTTGTAGTACTTTACAATCCGTTACTCCAGGACCTTTCATTGCTTACCCAGATCCAAGTAGTCACATGGGTTTTTTTTTTAGTACTTTACAATCCGTTACTCCAGGACCTTCATTGTTTACCCAGATCCAAGTAGTCACATGGGTTTTTGTAGTACTTTACAATCGGTTACTCCAGGGCCTTCATTTTTTACCCAGATCCAAGTAGTCACATGGTTTTTTTGTAGTACTTTACAATCGGTTACTCCAGGGCCTTCATTGTTTACCCGGAAGCAATTAGTCAATCAGTTTTTGCATTATGTAAAGTAAAGTAAAGAATGTCTTATTTTACCAGGCAAAGTTAGGGCTAAGAAGCGCTCTCTAACACTTAACCTGGAGACCAAAGGCTTAAAGGTGACTTCCGAACCGCCACTGTACCATTATGTGATATGTCTCTAAATTAGTTTTACAATCAGAGATTAATAAGTTAATAAAAACTCTTAAGGTAAACAAGTGACTTTACTATCATAAATATATTATGCAAAATTTACAAGTTTAAGTTCTTTTTTTCTTACCAACGATGGTGTTCACATAGCTTAGAATTAGGTAATCAAAAGGAACCGAAAATAATAACAAGGGTCATTTAGAACTGCCGAGATCGATTGAACAGTTTCTATAAATAAAGGGCTTATTGTTATAAAAATTTCACGATAAAGCGTTTTCTATGAAGAAACTGTAGCAAGCGAAAGACGAATTCTGTCATCTACCAATTTGTATTGAGTTATTCATTTTACAGTTCAGTAAATATTCAAATTAGCTTTCGTTCCTTTCAGTAGTCAAAAGTACTTTTGGTTATCTGCATCAAAGATTTCTTCCCATTTATGTGTGACGAACATTATTTCACGACGCAATAAAATGGTCATTGGCTTTCATTCACTAAACTGAACGTAGAAGTGTACTTTGTGAAATACATCAGCTATCCTGGAAATAAATTGAAACTAATTTAGACAACGAATATCCCACTCGCTCTCATATCAAATTCCTCGAATCCTAATTGTATTTATAATATTATAAATAGAAGAAGATCAAAAGGAATTTTTTGGGTCGATCATCATCGGATGTAATGAACCTGATTGACTCTTTCATATTAATCAGAATTGTTAATTTCAATATTCGCCAGAATTGCATACGCTTTTTGAAACTTCGTAGTGAATTTAAGGTGAGAATGAAGCAAGCATTATTACATTTTGAACTTCATCTGAGCACTAAGTGGATCTTGTGTTACTTTAATTATTGGCTAAGCTTTAATGAGTTCTATAATTTGTTGCCTGAACAATTTCATTTCTGTCTGTCTGTATGTCTGCAGGATATTTCACACAAAAACTACTCTATGAACGTGATATTGTACATGGATCTTTATTTTTATATAAGAAACTTTGAGGTCAATAACTGTGGTGATGGTTTATGTCACTACATATGATTTGGCTGATCGTTAGAGAATATTGTTAAATTAGTTTTATGGGTAACCATGATGGAAATGAAAACTGATTTCAGTTTTTGTATTTTTTCATATACATTTGTTATTTATTCTTTTGTTAAATAAATAGAACAAATAAATATATAATAATATATATAAATTATTTATATATATAATATATTATCAGGCATTGTCCCTATCCTTGGAAATTTTTCAACTTAACGTCAAATCCGATTAAAAGGAAAGAGCTGAAGAAATCCAATCGAACGAAGCCTATTAACAATAAGCTTATTATTATTCACTGCTGAGATGCTGAGGCACTAACTCCAAGTCGGAGCCACTTAGTGTTGTCTGAAGGCAATCTTAAGAGGCGAAGCAATTACATAGGGCATTTGATATATCACATTAGAAGTAACTTATTCAGACTAAATACTACATATGGGTATAAATAATAATTATACAATAATAATGCTTGGTTTATCAAAACACAGTGCTCTCTGACTTTGCCTAGTTTAAGACGCTTACGTTTGTATTTTCTATATTCACTGGATAAAACATAGCTTTGTTGTTACTAAATAGTACATTTATAATATGTACTGAATATTATTGTCTTCCTTTCTAATTCAAAACTTAACGAAAGTTAGGAAAAGAGAATAATAGTAAATGGTATATACAGACACAAAAGACAGTTATCAAAGGTTATAGGTTTTTTCAATGGTTAAACCTAGGTTCTATGCCACGTACATAAGTTGCCTCCACAAGACACGTTTCATTAACTGCTGATCTCTAGAAACTCTTTCACGTCTAAGGGGTCCCAGGAGATTTACTATATATTGCCACAATTGTTAACTAAACGAGACAGAAGGACGATGCTTCATGATCCAGGCTATCGAAAGTTTAGTCAATAATAAAGCCAATTTAATATTATGAATACGAAAATTGGTGAAAAATATTTTTATGTTTGGATATTTTTGTGTTTGGGTGTATGAATGTTTAATACTCAATGAAACGAAGGCTGGTGGGACAGATTAAGATATAAGGTTTACATGTATATACATATATTTGAAATAAGAATAAAAAAATAAACATTTTTTTCATTATAAAATAAAACTCATAAAAATATTTAATTCCGGCACTTTTTTTGAATGAAGAAAGTACCATCTGTTGTAAGTTTGCTGCAAAATAGTTACGATAGTTATGTAGTATATTATGACTGTGTGATAATAATATTGATTACAGCAATGACTTCAAAGCGTTTATTTCATTTTGATTATTAGAAATTAGTTTCTTATAATATTGCATGAAAGCATATTGACAATATCTGGATGGAATAAACCATGAGGGGACAAGGAACTATGGAATAATATGACTCAACGAACCACTCGCAATGTGACTATAGTTTGAGAAAACAAACGAGGCCAGTGAGTCCGTGACCATTCTAAATACACATAACAACTGAACATTACAAGTTACATTTTTTTAACAAAATCATCAAAAGTGCACTGGGTGTTTTGCTTAGAAGAGATATACAATACTAATTGAGGTATATAAAAAATGTATATACTTTCTTGCCTGAATGTATATAATTCAAGTAAATAAGTGGTATAGCGATCAGAGATTTCAAAGCAAAAATATACAGCATTTGTGAAGATTTGAAGCAAAGGCATATAATGTATGGTACCAGGTTTTCAAATATCCATAACTTAGAAGAAATAATTATATCCGATGATATACCCAATAACTTTCCAAAATTATAAAGTATTCTGCTTTTAATATAATAAATACAATTTAGAATTCAAGGAATTTTAAAATGAGGGTGAGTAGACTAACCGATACTCGTTGTCTAAATTCTAGTTTCATTTTATTTCCAGGGAATTACTGATATATTTCGCATTAAGTACACTTATACGTTTATTTTATCGAGTGAAAGTTAGTGTCCGTTATATTGAGCTGTGAATACAGTCACTTCAGACATAAATTTTAAGAAATCTTTGATAAAGATAATCAAGAGTACTTTCGGTTACTGAAAGAGACGAAAGTTAATTTGAATATTTACTGAAATGGAAAATTAACAACTAATCACTAAGTGATGAGAGACAGAATTCGTCTATCGCTAGTTTTAGTTTCTTCATAGAAATCGCTTGAATCATGCAATTCATACAAGGATGAAGCTCTTTTCTCACTTAAACTGAGCAATCGTCCTTGGCAATTCTATGAATATTTGTTAGTATTTTTCTGTGTTTCTTTGGTTACCATGCTGTAAACTATATTATGGACAGCATTCTTGGTAAAGGGAAAATTACTTAAACTTCTAATTTAGAAGTATCATAATAAAATAACAGCTTTACCTTCGTAAATATGTCAGATTTATTATTACCGTATTGACTTAAAAAACATTTATAGTAATATCTCGACAAAAATGTACTCTCTAGATTTCCTCACTGTCTATACATGCCAATAGGACCGGGAAACATGTAATAAAATAACTGATGTTGTTGTTACTTATATATAGGTAACCCGTGGACGCCCAGGGGTAACGGATGGTTGTACCGTTAGTTAGTTCCATTTTATATAATGCAACATTTCACAACCTAGTTAGCAGTACAACTTAATATTATTTTTTATCCAATGTTCTGGAACTATATTATCGGCGGACTAACTACCTAATTGGCACGTGTATGAATATTTTATTGTAACCCTCTTAGCAGCCCAACTAAGTGACCGATTTCACCTCGCGCGCTATGTCCGTAAGTAAAATTTATATTTTTGTATTATTAAATTAGCCCTTTGATGCCAAACATATAAAAATGAATGTAACGTAAAGTAAAGTTGTAAATAGTAAAGTAACTTATCCTTGAAGATCTTTTATTTGCTTGATTGAAATGGATACAAGTTGTGGCGTCGTCCTTCTGACGAGCACGTTGTCGTGATAAGTTTTTTGTCCTCATTAAATGGCTAATACCGTCGCGAATTTGTTTTAGGCGATCTCAAGTATTGTTTGAGTAGATGGCTACCACTTTCATAACTTCTACTCCTCTTCTAGTAATTACCGACTAGAAATAACCCTTCTTAGACTACAGCTTCAATGTTCTCATGCCAAGACGCCAACGTCCGGGTTGTGAGTCTACATATTGCAAAGGGAAGTAAAATCTTAAAGTTTTATAAAGTAAAATATCGTAGGCATAATTCCATAGAACATTGGATATTTTAGGCCTACCTATCAGATATACATTTTTAGTTCTTGTACTCTAATTGGCAGCAACGTGGGCAAGGCATACATTAATTTGCCAACTAAAAGTGGTGCTTGTAAGTTTCATTAATTTAAATTGAACTTATAAGTAAACTTTGCAATTCGAGTATTTATTACTACTACGACCTCAGAAGTCACCACCCCCCATGTGTTATCGTCATTTGGTACATGGTAAATTACTTCAAAAACCGATAGGACTACGTGGACCTATGTAACGAATGATGTCCAGTATTATTTAAGGTTAATGCACTGCAAAAATCAATGTGATTACTTGGACATGGGTTACCAATGGATATCCAGGAGCAACCAATGTAAAGTACTACAAAAACCTCTGTGACTAATTGAATTTGGAAATCAGTTATGTCCAGCAGTAAGCAAAGGGAAACTTACAGGAAAACGCATGTTGACTACTTGGATGCGGGTTACCAATGGATGTCCAGGAGTAAACCAATGTTAAACTACTGCGAAAACCGATATTATTACTATATTCTGGGTTTACCAATGGATTTCCAGAATAAATTAAGGATAAAATTACGGAAAGAATCTTTGTAAATACTTTGATCTAGGTAATCTATGATGTCCAGCAGTAAGCAATGGTAACTTACTGTAACTACCAATGTGACTACTTGCATCAGGGTTACCAAATAATTTCCAGGATAAACCAACAGTAAAGTACTTCAAAAGCCGATATGTTTCTAGATTCTACCTGGGTTACCAGTGGATTTCCAGAAGAAACCAACGGTAAAGTACGGCAAAAGTCTTTTCGACTACTTGGACCTTGGTAATCTATGATTTCCAGCAGTAGGCAATGGTAACTTTCTGTAAAAATCAATATTACTACTTTTGTATGTGTTACCAAATATCTAGCATTTTATCCCGCTAGCACAGCTGCAAAATCCGATGTGACTCTTTGCAGCTGGGTAACCAATGGATGTCCAGAGGTGGATGTCCAATGGTAACGTGCTGATAAAACCGATAAGATTATTAGCGTCTGTGTAATCAATAGATGTCCCAGTAACTAATGGTAACGTGCTGCTAAAACCGATAAGATTATTAGCGTCTGTGTAATCAATAGATGTCCAGGAGTAAACTAATGGTAACTTACTGCTAAAACTGATATGACTACTTACATATGGGTAAACAATGGATTTTTAAGAGTGGCGCATAACTAACGTCAAATATCGGTATATTTGGTAACACTGTAGTTTGAGAAGTCCAGCTTAAACCGGCTAATGCTTTTTGGTATGGTAGGAATCGTTTTGTATTAAAGGGTTTTACAAAAAGGATATGACACATATAGAACTCATTATCCTTACTCACTTGTAACTGGGCAAGTTGTAAAAATAATTCTTAAGGGTATTTAGTTATTTGTGTGTGTGTGTGTGTGTGTGTGTGTGTGTGTGTGTGTGTGTGTGTGTGTGTGTGTGTGATGCAACCTATATTTGAACCACATTTAATTAATTGACAGCTATTTAGATATTTATTAGACTTCCCAGAAATTAAAGAAAGGTAAACGTGGACTGCAATAATATATATCTAAGTGAGTCGTTATGTGTATGAGATACTAAATTAAAATAAATTAAACCTGGTTGCGTAGGTTAGGTCAAATTATAGAAAAAGTAAACTCAGAAAAATTTTAAGATTATAGGATAGGATTTTAAGTATAAAATTTATAATAATATTGTATTAATAGGATGGCCTCAATAAAGTTTCAAGAGCTTGTTTTAGTTCAATAAATGTTTATTAGGACTCATAGTCAATTTAAATTTAATATAAATTAATATACAAGATATCGAGCTCGCTATCACTCAAAATGCTAAATTATTACGTTTGATTTAATTGTTAAAATAGTAGTATAGTTTTAGGGCTTGTGATAAGTAACGGAATAAAGAACTTAGTGAGGGTTCTTGTATGCAAGGGAACAGCCGCTCCCTGAGCTTGGTCTGTCCTAAATAAATATCCTGTCACTCTGGAATTAGCGCAAAGTTCCTTTCATGAGAAGTATAAATGTGTGGTGTTTCATTTTCCTGTTCTAACTTAAAATACGCGCCGACAATCAATTTTCTTCATCCACACTGTGATGATGATAATTAACTGTAACAAAAGTTAATGACGTACTCGTACTACTAGTTATTTTTTCTAACACTAATTAAAATACCGGGCTCACCCTAAGGTTACCTTTTGTTATGAGGATGAATTTCTTAGTGTAAAAGAACTATACAAAATTATAATTTTCATTAATTTTACAGTATTTCTCTAAAAAATTCATTATTTTGATTATGAATTTTTATGCAAAAATTTAATAATACATATAAAATGTATTTGACACATCGTATCTCGAAAAAATGTCTCATTTGGATTTTCTCTTGAATAGGGGCTATATATCAGTGTTTAAAAAATCAAAGTCTACAAGTAAAGTCACTACGAAATGATTTTGTTATACGTTTTTTAAATAGCTAAGCTATATTGTTTAATATGTCAGACATTCAGAGAAATACAATTTTTCGAGCTCCATGCGTGGTAGATAGGCTTCGCTAAAAATCAGACAATTAAAATGTAAGTATCTGTGATAATCCTCGGAACCACTTATTACAATGATGTTTCCCTTTAAGTTTTACACTAGTTTTCCTGTGCATCCAGTACATTAGATTAGAATTTAATCGAACTTTCATAGATTACTTTGTTTTTATTTTACTTCACTTACTAACTCTTACCATAATAATTAAATGCAACCTTGAAGTAGTGTGAAAAATATGTATTGTTCGCTTAATACCGATGGGAATGGCCTTTAAATCGTAAAGTGATTTTATTGGACTTATTTTTTTGATTACTAGTTACTTGGGGTGTTATTAAATGGATTTGAGGGGTTTTCATGGTTTTAATGATGCAATATCATCAGGTTTACGTGGTAAACAAATACACCATATAGGTAATAAACTTTTAGGATATTATAAAAATTATGGATCATAAAAAGTCTTTAATAAAAATTATTTAACGCAAATTGTAATTTTCATTAATCGCTACCAGTATATATATCTAAGATAAAACAAGGGCATTTATTAAAAACACCAAGTCTGGAATGTAGGTATTAGCTTTTCATGATCCGTATAACGATTTTCAAAAACACATTTGTATAATAGAATATATCTTGACATGCCTAATCCGTTTTTGGTTATGATATTAGGTTAAATTAAATGTGATTCATTTCACTTCTTTGACTCAATTGTAATCAATATCTATAAAAATATCCAGTTTACAGTTATAGTTCATTAATTCAAATATCTAAGTGTTATTAGAGCCAATTCAAACAGTTATTGAATGGTCAAAAATGTTGGAGTAAAATTAATTAACATATTGAACTTTAATAAACATCACTTGTTTATATCATTTAAATAAAAATATATTGCCTGCCAGGCATAAAAATGTAATTGTTTTGTAGATCTTCTCTGTGCCAAAATTACATCAGACGCCGAGGAGAAGCTTAGTTTCTTTTTTCTAAATATATAACTTGAAATGTATTTAGTTAAATTTTAAATCCATAGCAATAATATTAAAATTTGTTTTTATATTTAAATTTTTAATGTATTCTTTGATTTCATTGTTTCTTTGATAACTTATTTTTATAAAATGGGTAATTATTACTTATCTATTAATTAATTATTTTTGTCAATTAATTACTAATAGTAATTAAACTATTTTTGAATAATTTAATAAATAATTATAATAATAATGTATTAATTATATACCCTGAAATGTTACTAAATTGTACAACAAGATTTACACATGGAGAGATGAGGAGTATCCCCTAACGTCATTCTACTATAAGCTTAACTAACATTATAATGCACCAATGAGTTAAACTGGAGATAAGGACATTATGAAACCTCAAGGGCGTTTTCCTTATTCGGTTACATGCGGTTATCCAGATCAAGTACATCGCCCCATTCTCGTGGGGGGGGGGAAGGTTGAGCGGGAGATTGTACTGTATATCGTCAATACGCTGTTGTATTCTCCAGACGAACCCTCAACGTTCTCTTTGAGGAGGGAATACTCTATTAAAGTTGATGACACTAGAAAATTCCCAAAATATTTTTCTGTACCTCAACTATAAATGAAAAAAGGCTAAGTAACCCAGTTTAATAACTCGGAGGCAAATGTGCAAAGACACCTCAGGGCGAGTTGTAGCTAAATTTAGCTACGTCAATAATGTGTTTCTATGGGTATTCCATTCTATGTGAAAATCAAGATGAACCTCTAAGAAACTTACATCCAATAATTTAGCTGTGCTACAACTTATAAGATAGATTGTTTATAACAAATTCAGACAATTGCAATTGTTCTAATGGTAGCACCCACAGAGACTTGCTTATACTTTGATATTGTAAGTATCTTGTTTAAGTTCGTTGGTCTGCCACTTACAGAAACTTGCTTACATTTATTTATATGCTAAGTAACGTGGAATCAGAATTCCGCAACTGTCCAAGAAACGCCTCAACAAGTTTAAAATCAGTGAAACTTTAATATTGTAAGTATCTCGTGTAAGTCTCGTTGCTCTGCCTAGTACAATCAACATTTTTTCCATACTAAAAATCATTCAAACTTGAAAAAAGAAAAAAAAAATCCGTTATTT
>NW_025781979.1:0-37568 GCF_021130785.1 Homalodisca vitripennis | reverse complement strand
TAAACAAAAAAATTGTAAAATTTATTTACATATATCAGTAGGCTACTAACTGATATACCAATTTACAGAGATTAAAAAAACGTATAAACTCAGTAAAATCCTGCTAGATATTTTAGAATTGAGTAGCATTGGTTTAGGTATTACATATAACCAAAAAATAACCAATTATTAACCAATTGTTAATATATTGTGTGTTATTACATCTTATACAAACTATTTTGGTAATAAACATTTAAAAACTCTTTTTAATTGGCTGAACTTTAGACGTGGGGCTGGAAATGGAAAGGTTTAATTTCTGCCTACCTGTCTATTCTGGGCAATATCTCGAAAAAGATTTGACCTACAAACTTCAAATTGAGCTTGACGCTTATTTATATAGAAGGAAAACTGAGTTAGATGATGGCATAAGTCACTCCATGGGAATTGGCCAAGCGTTAGCGAATATTTTAAGGATACACGATAATATATTTTAAATATATAAATAAATATATATATAAATAAATATATACACATATACTCGTATATATGTATATTATTTGTAAACTAAACGAACACACCCATAAGGGATTCAAACATGTGACAAATTACCCTAACTATCCCAACACATACACAATTTTATAGTGACTTGGTGTGTAGACTGTTATTTAAATACTGATATGAAACCAAATATATGGAACAAGAATGTGAATTTTAAAATTTTCTGGATAGAGTGCCAAGAAATAATTCTTATTCTTATGTATACTTTACATTTTGCATGAGTCTTCATTCCTACAAGAATGGAGTTCTGTGAAGCGTAATTTTCTGTGACAAACTATTTTCTTCATAATTGTTTGTGTCTTTATCAGCATAACATTTTAGAGAATTAAATGAGCTATAAATACATTGTCATGTGACGTCAGCGAAGCTTATTACGTAGTGTGGCTTACTTCTAACTTGTAGTTATGGATACTTCATGACGTGTATCGAATTTCAATTCTGAAAAACAAACATTAAACACTTTTTTTAAAAATATAAAATAGTTGTACGTACAAAGACAAAAACGAAGGAAAATGGCCAACCAGGCACATGTTTCTTTTGAATTTTAAAATTCTGATGTCCTAAACCAATTCGTGAAAATCTTAGTAAACAGTATCGGACATTCTGAATCATAAATCGCCCACAATTGTGGACGATAATATTTATTTAAATATATTTTAGTCTCAAAGCATCGCCAAAGATTGAATACCAAGTGGTTGACAATCACCAGTATTACAGTTAGTTATAACATCAAGTTTACTATCTCTTAAAAAACAGGCCTATAGTTATATTCCTATATTATAGGGTATGTTGAACAACGATATTCATGACACATAACTTGGTAACGGTCAATATGTTTTTATATGTAAGTAAGTGATGATTATGCGGATGAAATATGTAGTTTGTGTCTTGAACATATTCAGTCACTGCAGGCGAGAGAGCTGATAGCGCGGCAGGACAAGAGTCCTTGACTCTAAGGACCTGTCCTTAACAATCCCGACAGACCGTTCCGCCGAGCCCGTTTCTACTAAAAGGCTCCAACACCTACGGGCGGCTTTCTGCTGTGTGCTTTATAATAAATCATTAAACTACTTTGTAAACCATACGCAACAACCAAAATTATTTACACGTTTACATTTAAAAGTGCTTTTTTTAAATATGTAAATTTGTGTATAAAGAAAT
Source organism: Homalodisca vitripennis (assembly GCF_021130785.1). Lineage (NCBI taxonomy): Eukaryota > Metazoa > Arthropoda > Insecta > Hemiptera > Cicadellidae > Homalodisca > Homalodisca vitripennis. Next base: position 35,870 of record NW_025781979.1, on the reverse strand, counting down.
AAACATTGTAAGAAAATATTACACATAATATTTGTATTTTCTGTTTTTTATATGTCGTATAAAAATATTTAAATGTATCAACTCAACTGCAAAAAGAATACTATTCTTATACTAAAATGTTGGCAGCACTCTTATACTAACTTTATTGACAAAATAATAAACAGACAAATTAAAGTTAAAATTGAAAATTAATTATCTATGGAGCATTTGTTTGTTAATATTATATTGTGTTTGTTCAGTTTAAAAAAAATCACTGACTTAATATTTAGTTTTAATCACCAGTAAATGTTTTTGTAGTAAATTTAGGACCAATATATATGATTAACTGTACCACATTTTAATTTTCCTATTATTATTAACTATTGAAACTATCTATTTCCAGACCAAGCTGTATATTTCTATAAGTTATCACATTTTTGATAAATTTAAGTGAGTTCCAATGTAATAACAAGTCTCAACATACGACCCAATAACATCCAGAAATTAAAAAACGTGTTTTCTTTTATATCGAGTAGCCTAGTCCATAAATTTTATAACATAATAAATAAGCAGTTAAAACTCTGATCACGACAATGATAAACGACGTAAAGACCTTTCAGCAAACATACTTTTAAGACTTTGAGTTTTTGTTAGGGACGAGTTGCTTCCAACATGACTTTTTTTTATATAAACCAAATTTTACGCGAACATCTTAGTAGATGCATGGGTATTAAAGTATACTTTTATCCACTGTATATACAAATGAATTGGCAATGTTTAATATTGGAAAGTCAGAATGAGGGATTATTCATTTAAACTTGAGTGAGAACAATTAGAATATGAGGAAATAATTGATCTGTACCAGTCGATGTGTTCTAGCAAAGGATTGACTTTAAAAGTACTAAAAGAACAGAAACAGTCCAAAAAACAGCAATATTCATACAGCAACATCATGCTTCGGTGACAAGGAGTACTGGTAAATGCGTTCATAATTTCTATTCTTTCAAGATGATTGATTTTTAGCTGGCCATCAGTAAAAACCAAGATAGTATTATTCATTAGTTTGGAACTCTACTTAAAACTGATAGGACTTGGTTGAGATCGTTTATTGGGCAATTAAACAGATTTGCTAGAAATCTGTAGTGTAACAAGTCTACATCGTCTTGTATCATTAACATAGACCCGTCGTCTAATCTTATTTCAAATCAAAATACGAGATTCTTAGATATATTAAGGTTTTAAGTCAGTTGGCGATTGGTAAAGAAACAGTGATATAGAGTATTCCTTTTCAATTGTAACTCTCTAAACTTTCCAATGATAAACGAAGTTTCCACAAAAAGTACCTACAAGTAAAGTTGCTAACTCCCACATCAAAGCCAATGCCAAACTCCATTACGCCATGTTGACAGTTTTCAATAAAGTTTTAAACTTTACCTCTTTCTGGGCCATTCAAATCGCTGTTACAGCTCTTTAGCCATTTTGTGCTCTGTTCAGAGTGTCCAGTAATTCCAGGATCAAACTTGACCAAGTGATTTTTCAAGTCATAATATAGAAGAAATTTCCAAGAATGCATAATCCTATCTAGTTCAGCGTAACACAATAAACCTGATCTTAAAATTTCTATAAAAATCTTCATGTTTTTGTTACCTCTGTTTATTTACTATAAAATTGAAGGTTTTAAGATATTAAGCCTAGAAAGCTTAGTATGGTCGCCATTTTAAAACCGGAAGAGAGAAAACTATTGTAAACTTATTTATATTTTAAATAATGGCGTTTGTTATACAATCAGGGTGTGTAAAACGTTAAGTTTAACCTTTATCAACTTCAAAAGATGTTAAAAAATATAAAAACACAAATAGACAAACATACGGAAAACTAAGCAAGATAGGCATTATTAGAAATTTCTTATTACATTTTGTCTTGAAAAATAACTTAGTGACGTATGATCCCGTCGAGTACACTGTTTAGAGAGTCCAGAAATCGCTAAACTAATCTTCACTGGGTAAGCTGCTAGGTCAAAATTTAGAATTTGTGCCGTCTGTTTAAAATATTATGAAATATGTTTAATGAATACAATTATATTTTATTTATAGCGGTCTTAATACTCTGCAGTCTTACTAAAAAACTATGCATAGTAAAAACAGCCACAGAAATCATCACTTTTTTTTTAATGTTTACTACTTGATACTTAATTTCAAAAAAATTGAATACCAAGAGAGATAAAAAATAGGCTTAAAAAATAACAAAATAGATGTTTTCCTTTGCAATTACACGGAAAATAAAGAGGAAAGTAAATCTGTATTGATTAAAATAAACAGAAACCTTATTCAAATAACGTTAAAAATTGATTTCTGAAGTATATTCATGTAATTTGACGGTAGCTATTTTGGAAATATATCTCCTATATCTATGTAATATATATATATAAATTATATATATATATATATATATATATTTATATATATATAGACTTTTACAAGAGTAACAACTGTGCTATGTTTAAATATAAATTATTCTCCGATACATATGACTCATGATCACAGTTATCAATTCATAACTCGTCAGAAAATTGTTATCATAACTAAAATATTAAAATATGTAATCTTCGCTATGTAGAGCCACTTTCAGTCAACCAAATTAAATGTTGAACGGACAGTTCTAGTAATACATATCCACTTAATATACATGAGTTGTGATCGGTGCGAGCTGTATCATGATTGGTTGAAGAGCACACATAACGATATGAACCCTTCATGGCTTCGAACTGTCCTGATCAGACGATAGCGGGCGTTGATCTAACACAGTGTGGACATCTTGTCATGCATTCTTAATAAACCCCGAACAAAAAAATACTGTTAAGTTCTCAAGTATTAGTCTTTCTGTGAATTTTCCATTTTGGCGTACAAAATCCAATAAAAATGGGTTTTTTAAGAACTTTATACCTTAGCAATACTTCAAAGAAACTAATAGTCGGATTTCATTAGAAACATCTTGCAGCGAGACTTTAAAATAGCTTTCCCATGCAAAATTGTTCTCAAATAGAAGGTAATATTGTGTTTAATTTCTCTTCAGTTAGTTACAAACCTTCTCATACACATATATGTTTGGCCGAATATTAGTCCTGTAATATTAATGAAAGATATTGAATTTATGAACTATCAAAAACTTATTTTTAATGCACTCTATGGAAAATAGTAAAAAATACACTTTTCTACTCTGGAAATGTTTTTATTGTAATTTTAAGGGTGGTAAAACATCGTAAGACCCATTCTTCCCGTATTTGAACAGCCATTATTCCCGACTTAGGACGTTAATATTCTCCATATTTAAACGACTAAAGTCACAGAGAAATATGTTTTTATTGAAAACAAAAATCTATTGTTCTCTTAATTATTTTTCCATATTATACAGCCTTGAACGGCGGATTGACTAATAATGACAACGTACCTTCGTCAACAATTAAAACTGTAGTCATAGCACTACTATGGTTTTGACTTTTAATAAGTCACTTCTGGCTCGGATTCAATAAATATTAAAAAGCGAAGATTATCCATCTGGAGTCGGCATAGTTAAAAATTTACGAACACAGGACAAAACACAAACGAATAAATAAATAATAACGAGGAACACAATATTTGATGGGCCCCCTTTCACACACAAATATTAAACATTTATTAAATTCTTAGCCCCTGAGAACAGAAGCATTAGATGTGTCAGTATGCAACACAACTTTAGTAAAGTACTGTTACTGAAGAATAGTTTTTTCAGTAGTATTTTCATTATTATGGCATGGGTACTTATTTTATTATTAGTAGTTTTTATCACGGTAATTTATTATAGAACTAATACATTCATAGAGTTATGAAAAGCATGATATAACCAAAATTGGTCCTAGTGCCGGGAAGATTCCCAAAGGCCGAGGTCTGCGAGGTCGCTGTCACGCCGCCATAACAGCTGAGTACGACGCACTAGTGAGACTTTGGGAATGTACTATATACATTTTTAAAATATATAAACATTTTAATGGAGGGTTAGTTTGGATCTGGGGTCATTTTCGGTGAAAGTTATGTAGAAATGTTTGTAAGACATATGTATTATTAGTAAAATAAAGTTCATAGAAATAGATGTACAGATAGTTGCTGGAAAGGAAGTTTCGTATTGCAATTCGAGACAAACATCCTCCGGATGTAAGTAGATACGCACATCCGCCCAGACGCCGATGGTGAACAAAACAGGAAATGCTTATTTGTAAAAACCGTGCGACAATGTAAGGGGACAGCCTTGCTGATATGGAAAATTGTTACTCACCAATTATGATGGAGAGATTTGGCAGAGGCGGTGGTCAATGAGCTGGCGGGAGAAGAACATCAAAAACTGAAGAAACAAGGAGGGAGAGGTGGAAGTGGAGGCCGGGAATTCGAAAAGTGAAGTTCGGGGAGTGTTTGTGTTCGTGTGCGGAAAAATATCTCTAGGCGTAATAAGTGTGATGTGAAAATAAAATGTAAGTAATTTTAAGAACTTAGTATATTTTAGGGTTTCATTAATCATTTTCAATTCCATATCTATTTAAATGTTCACAATTTCGAAAATGTAAAATCATGTAAATGTTTAGCTATTTTAAAGAAAGTTTCTCATGTTAGTCCATGAACTCATTATTATTTCAACACTACAAAATTACTAATAACTGTTATAATGAATTAAATTTAAAATAAATTGTAATGAATAATTTAATATCAAACATGTTTTCATAAAGTATTAAGGTATTAAGGTTTGTGCTTAATATGTCGATTAACGCAATCAATTAATCAATTTAATGAAATGTTGTCACAAATAAATGTGTTGGTTCATTTGAGGGTATTTGTACTGCCAATCTAACCTATTATTAAATCCTCTCACAGCAACCCTTGCTCAAAATATGTCACTACCTTAATCTTAAACTAAACCAAACTACAAAACCTTACATGGTGGAGGCGCTAAAACTCGATTGGCATTCAAATTTCCTCACATGGGCGAGCACATAGTTTCATAGGCTAGGTATAAATTTAGAACTAAATAATATTTATAAGAAAGTATTTAACTAAAATAGCCTACTTCAGTGACAAACCACTCATTTACCTAAAAGATAAATTAAATTTCCAATAACTCAAAAATATTTTCAAAACCGTAATTAGAGTAACGCCAAGTAAACTAACGAGGTACGTCAATGGACATGTATAATTAAATGGAAACCATACTACATTGAAGATTTAATACCATTAGACACATATAGGACTTCCAAAAGTGACATAATAAAAATATTAAATGAAAATGGAATTCTATCTAGAGACACAGACACTGTAGCAGACCTCAGACCTATCCTAGCGGGCACTTAAGAACTTAACACGTATAAGCGCAAGTCACCCTAATATTAAAACCATATTTAATTATTTAACTACACGAAAAACTCACCTAAGTGAAGAGGACAGGGAAAACTATAAGGATCTAGCTACAATCGAGGATTTTCTAGTGCAGAGAACAAATTTATACGACATAGTACATAACCCTGAGGCGGACATCAAGACACAAGCACCCCCAACCTTAGCACAACATTACGAGCCACTCACACTACCTGACAGAACGAACACAGCAACCATGGGGGGAAAACATACCGCTAATATCAGCTGGGACTTACACAGGTCTCCAGAGCGAAAAATCCACAAGATTTTTTAGACAAATTCTTAGTTGCAGCAACTTCAAACAGATGGACAGATAACACTAAAGTTAATTTATTCCCAGCGCATTTATCAGGCACAGCACTAACTTGGTTCAAAACACTACAGGCAAAAAACAACGAGGGGAAGCCATACAATGGGATCAACTTGCTAAAAGTTTCATAGAGGCTTTCACTCCATTAGCACAAACCCAGAGTCTACAAATGATTTTAGAACACAAAATACAGGGAGAGAACGAGCCAACACTAAACTATTTTTTAGATATATTAACAACATGCCGAAGATATGACCCTACAATACAGGACAAGCAAATTATACATTTTATCATACAGGGACTAAAACCAGAAAATCTGTGAACGAGTTATAGGACTGAAAAACGACACCTTAAGTGATCTAGAGACTAATTTAAAAATTACAGAACAGCTAGTTCTAACACAAATGAAAAACAAAGAAAGATACAATAGGGTTGCAGCAAACAGACCCTATAGTACACCCTTATATGAACAAAACATCATCCATAAACTACAAGCAGAAGTTAACACCCTAACCAATTTAGTAGCTACCCTAACTACAAACCAAATTTCAAATCATAACCACAGGTACGAAAGGTCTCCATCCCCGTATGAAAACTCAAAATATAAGCCAAGATATGATAGAACACCTAGTCCTCACCAGAATAGATATATGGAAAAGCTCAAACTACCCCAAAACAAACCCAAAGGCCACCTATGATTAAACACGTTACTTTCAGTGATAGGAGAAGACAAAACCATTCCCCAAATACAACCTGCTAGACAAAATAGGTATTGCACTATTTGCCGTAAAAACAACCATAATACTGAACAATGCTGGTTCAAGCAACGGTCATTAACTTCTCAAACCCAAAGTAACTGCTTGGCACCTAAAACCAACAATACACAAGAGCTGTTTCTGCAGGTACTGCAAGCGAACAAACCACAATATCGAATCATGTTACAAGTCTAATTATTATAAACAAAATCATCAAAAAAACGGGAAATAGGGGGAGGTCACACTAACCCTTACCGAACTTCCCCCTTATCAAAAGCGAAAACAAATAACACCATAGATCTTAACCAAAGGAATCGACAAACTTACAAATGTATAAAGTCTATGACATTTACTCCAACTAACCCCAAAGTACTACCACTATCAACCCCTGGAAAGACCAGTTCAGAAGTGATATTTAAAGCCATAGATTATAATCAAGAATTCCCACCCTTAAAGAAGATGCAAGAAATTGAACAAACCTATTATGCAGAAGCCTATACACACCATGAAACTTCAATCTGCGTTCAATCCAACCCCAACCCTAAGTGAACCAAAACCCTCGGGGACAACAAATATAAATAAACCCAGTTTTACAAGAAACCTTGCAGTCTCAGAAAATTTCACAGGACAGATAAAACCTAGCGTATTAAAGGTAGTAGCGCACGTAAAACAGGACCAAGATTGTAGTATGGGGGAGGTAAACACACATACTGGATTGGAAGAAAAAAACCATTGAGATAGACACTATACAGATTTTAAATCACATAGAGCAACAGAAGAAACAGAATATGATAGATTGTACTAACTTGTAAGAAAATAACGCAAGACAGGATACACAGACCGAGGAAAAATAAAACATTATTATTAGAGGATATTTATGAACTCATATTTAATTGCGAAAATAAAACTACGAAGAAGATACCAGTCTTAACAATAGACGTAGCCTTGACCACAAACCCTCGACATCCAGTACCCTGCATTATAGATACAGGATGTAACATAAACATTATTAGAGCAGACCTAGTTTGTGAAAACAAAATTAAATACTAGCAACATACCCTCGTTGATATCGGCTAACGGTATATACCATTAACAGTTTTGGGTTCAACAAAGATCGCCATAAAAATTGGCAAAGTAATACTTGAAGACACGTTTTTATGTGACACACTGATCTAAACAAGCCCTATATTGGTAGGAAACATATTCCTATTTCAGAACTGCGTGGAGTTAAAACTATAAAAATAAAACAATAAAAATTACCAAATATCAGATTGAACATATAATACCTATGAATGAACAGTGGCAGTTAGACATCAAGAATTTTAAAAACACACAGGAATTAGAAGTACAGCAAGTAACAGAGGTAACAGCCCCACAAGACATAATTATAGCACCACATCAGCACATTAGGATTAGCTCTTTAAAAGGTATAGGAGTCTCGAACAGCCATCGAAACAGATAGGAATCTAAGAATAAAAAAAGAAATGTCATGCATATCTTACAGAAGAGGAAGATGGTACAGATACAATTGTAAATATTTATAACGCATCAAATTTCCCAAAAAGGATACCCGCACATACTACGATAGGACATATACATTACCCAACTCTCGAAGCACAGCCTACCCTGGAACACCATACCACTACAACTGACACAGGGAAAAAAACAATATTGACAGATAAGGACGGCATAGTATTTGATATCTCACCACATTTTACCCTCCAAGAAACACAAACAAGTCCTTGACGTTTTACAAAAATACAGACACATATTTACAACAAAGGTAATCGATTTAACTCCTGCAAACATACCTCCTGTTCAACTCGAATTAAAACCAAATACGAAACCTGTAAACTCACCACCGTATAGGCAGAGTAAAACAGAAAGGGAACAATTAAACAAATTATTGGACGATTTAGTACAAGCAAAAATATTAGAGGAATGTCAGGATTACACAGAATATGCAAGCCCAGTATTTTTTAGTGAAAAATTAAAGATGGAAGCGACAGAATGGTAGCTGATCTCAGGAAGGTTAATGCACAGTTGAAAACAGATGCCCACCCCATTCCTTCAGTAAACCTGGTTTTAAGCTCTTTGAACAAAGCGCACACATTTACAAAATTAGACCTTAAAAATGCATTTTATTCCATGGAGGTTAGGAAAGAAGATAGGCACATCCTAGCCATAAAAACACCTGATAGACTTCTACAGTTTTGCCGACTGCCGATGGGACTTTCAACTTCAACCACATTATTTAGTAAAGCCTTGAATGCGATATTAAACCGTCACCTTTATAATAAAGTCATCTGTTACGTGGATGACCTAATTTGTTATGGTGACTCATTTGAAAATGACTTACATAATCTAGAAACTATATTAGAAGAACTAGAAAAAAGCTAATTTGAAAACTAAATACAAAAAAGTGTAAATTTCTCTACAAAAGTGTAAACATTTTAGGACACGAGGTATCACGGGAAGGCATTTTACCCCAAAAAACAGTCAGTAGAAGCTATCACCGAATTTAAAAGACCAACTTGTGTAAGGCAAGTGAGACAATTTTTAGGATGCTCAGGATTCTTCCGCAGATTCATCCAAAATTATGCCAAAATAGCACAACCCCTTACTGAGATAATAAAAGATTCAAATAAAAACATGGCATTTAAATGGACGGGTCTATGTGAACAGGCTTTTATAAAAATCAAACAAATTTTGACAAACCCACCATTACTATCACATTGGAAGGACAACAGGGAAGCACACATTTATGTAGATAGCAGTTTGATTGGATGCGGAGCAGCGTTAGTACAGTTAGATGAAGAAAATAATAGAATGTACCCAATTTATTACATGTCAAAAAAATATTCAAATACCCAAATGCGTTACAGTAATGCTGAACGTGAAATGCTAGCACTAACCTATGCTGTGAACTACTTCAGAGAATTCACGCTTGGTAGACAAACAACAGTTTATACGGACTGTGCCGCATTACAGTTTTATAAAAATTTTAAGCACACTTCCACTAGATTAAACAGATTAGCACTGTCATTAACAGACTACGGACATTGTAGTAAAACATAAAACGTGGCGCTACAAACGTGTTAGCAGACGCCTTAAGCAGAAATCCTTTAGAACAACCTTTGGATGAAGAATTTACGGACGTGTGTTTAACTGTCAATACTTTAATACAGACAAATCTACCCCTACTACAAGCTCAAGACAGTTATTTAAAACAAATACGCCTTGCGATGACCTCACCTGAGGCGGTAAAATAAAAAATCAGACGGGCTTCAAGACATTACGAAGAAATAGATGGATTGTTATATTTCAAAACTTTCAACGGACGAGAAACTAGAAACTTATTGGCTATACCCCAAAAACAAACACAAGAAATATTAAAAATATTCCATGACAACCCCTACACGGGTGGACACTTATCACATTACAAAACAGCTTCAAAAATAAAATTACGATATCACTGGCCGAATATGTACCGTGATATCCTCCAATATACAAAATCTTGTGAAGAATGTCAACTACGTAGGCCAAAAACGAACAAAAAATTACGGCCTACTACAACCTATTCCACCCTCCATAAAACCCTTTGACAGAATAACAATAGACTTTGTAGGTAATATTACACAAAGTAATGGTTACAAATATATCCTAGTTGCAACCGATGCCTGCACTAGAATGGCATTTGCAAACCCCTTGTAGAAATGCAGATGCGAACACAGTAGCGCAAAAATTATTAAATCTATTCTGCACATTTGGATTTCCTAGAATTATTAATCATGACAGAGGAACGCACTTCATGAATTCTGTAATTTCACAGTTACTAAAATGCACTCGGGATTGAACAAAGGCCAGGCGCTGCTTATATGTCACAAGTACAAGGTGCGGTTGAAAAATACAACCACACGCTAATAAAGGCAATATCTCATTACGTTGTGGAAAAACCCCAAACTTGGTCAAAATACGTACAAATAGTTACCTTTGCCTACAACACGTCTGTAAACATTTCAACAGGCTACACACCGCACTACCTCATGTTTGGTTACGAAGCTAACTTACCGTCTGATTGTATATATTTACAGGTTAATCCCGAAAAAATGGTGTTGGAAAAATATAGAAATTTTAGAGCAAATACGCAAAGATATGCCGAAAATCATGAAAAAAGCCCAGGAAGCGCAAAAGAAATACTTTGACCGTGACAAAACTCATTTGGATTTAAACCCCGGCGATGAAGTCTTGGTCCATTTCCCGAAAGACCACACAAAAAAATATAGTAAATTTCAAACACCATTTAGAGGTCCTTTCGTTGTCAAGAAAAAAAATTAACGAAGTGACATATGCAGTAGAAATTTACCACAGGGGAAGGTTAACAGAACAACCAATACATGTTGCTAGAATGAAATTGTTCTATAAGAGAATATAAAACAAATATGAAGGGACTTGAGCAATAATAAAATATTCAAGAATAATATATGCAATATTTCTCATGAACATCACTATGCACTCACTGCCTTGTAGAAAAATTTGAAGAGAGTGAAAAGTATCTTCGCAATACTTTCATAATATATGAGGTTAAAAGCTACCACATAGTCACGCAAGAATCGCTTTAAAGAATAGGTATTATACTCCAGGAGTTGAGAGACCGGTTTAACTTGATTACGGTTTGAATGATTCATTATAACGTTATATAACCTTGAGAGTCACTGAAGTAAGTCTAACAGAAATAAAAATGTATATTAAAATCTCGATGTTGTGTCGGAAAACGATAGAGAATAAAGACATAAAAGTTTTAGAAAAATTAAAACGCCTAACTTTGTATTTTAATGTGAGGTTTACTGTAATTTAGTGATTAAGTGATAGGTTACACGTACCAAAGATATTGGTATAGATAATCCCAATACACAGGACACTAACACAGCACACACGACACGACACGAGCAGAGCCTGTAAACCCACGGTAACCGTACTTAGACTGGCTAGTAAGACTTGACCGTGACTCTGGTATGTCTCCCAGGCAGATAAGTTTTCTGCTAACTCAACTAACTTCCCACGCTATACTACACCGACTATGTTGTGACTATGACTAGGGGGCATTGCCTTGTACCAGCGGTCTGGGTCGCCAAGGGCCCTGGTGGTTTCAGACAGCTTAGTATGCAAGTAATGTTTCCCACGTACTCGTTTACTACAATAACATAGCGTACTCTAACTTGACACAACGTACATATTATACTTACCTGAGGGATACGTTGTATACATAGCCTAGTAATAAAGAATATAAAATATGATAAAGTGTACTACATATATCATATTTATTTAAGTTAGTAGATAGCAGTGTTAACATAATATACCCTACAAGGACTCAATTTTCCTGAGATGCATCTCAAAGAAAGAGACATACATGTTCTATATTATATAATCCTAGGATAAACAAATACTTCAATATATGACATGTAAATGACTTATATAACATGTTTAATTATTACATAGCTAATCTAACATTGAAGGAAAGTAAACATATATTTAACATACTATGTATTAGCACAGCAATATTGCTCATTAACAAACTATACAGCCTTGATTAGGCAACATATATTATGATCATAATAATGACTATGGACAATAAGCACAAAGAAGGGATATTACATATTCCTCAGAAAACAAAGGTGCGTAGTATCGTTTTGTAATATGATAAAATAACATAATTTCGAACCTTATTTAAGAACACTAGAGATTAAGATGCTTAGTAAAAACATTATTACATAGAGCTAGGGAAATACGACACACCATCGAGAGGTCATTAAAAGATTTCTGTAAATAAAAACCTTAGACATAAATGTGTATTAATTATAAAATATTAAACTAAAACGTATATGTAACCTGTAGATATTAATTTTTAGAATTACGACACCAAAAAGCCAATTAAAACCTGAGACACCAGTCTACAAGACACCAATCTACAAGACACCAGTCTACAGCACTCTAACCGATCCCGACCACCCACGAGAAAAATGAAGTCTTCACAGCACTTCCTTCTACTACTCACAGCATTTGCCATGCCTCTTTCGACCACCTTTGCCAGCACATCAACCCACAACACAGAAGAACCCAATAAGCCTCTACTACAAATCTTCAAGGGAGCGTACTTCACTCCAATGTCCCAGACACTACCTTATACCAGTTCCATCCCTATATTATACAAAATTCCTTTCAACACACAGCAAAATTTACCTAAAAACGAACCCTCTCTAAATTTCTGCCCTAAAACCTCAACAACTCCTAAACCTATTGCAAGATACAGAGCAACCTTTCCACATTAGAAACCCTCATACATCAACAAATGGTAGCAGAACACCTCCCATTCATCCAAAGACAGCAACCAGATAGAAACAGAAGATCGCTCACGTTCGTCGGAGATTTCTTCGAATGGTGTTGTGACATTGCGACAGAACACCAAATACATGACTTGGCAGACAACAAGGAAGATGTCTACACAGCATTCTCAACACAACAACACTACCTACTCTCCGAGCTACCTGAGCATTCACCTGCTTCGTTCACAATCTACAAAGACAACACCACTTCCAGCTAAAACACGACGACAAAAACATAGTAAAACAACACGGAACTCATTTTGTACATTTTATTAGCCTGGACTTCTATAATAACACTACTTCTTTTTATAGCCCTCTACTTCATCCACATTAATAACATCAAAATAAAATTTCTGAAGCCTACAGTACATGAACGTGACTACCCAATGGATAACCTTAATTAGACTATAAGTACGATTCGTAGGTAGAATCGTCATTAAGCCAGGGGAATGTAAGACATATGTATTATTAGTAAAATAAAGTTCATAGAATAGATGTACAGATAGTTGCTGGAAAGGAAGTTTCGTATTGCAATTCGAGACAAACATCCTCCGGATGTAAGTAGATACGCACATCCGCCCAGACGCCGATGGTGAACAAACAGGAAATGCTTATTTGTAAAAACCGTGCGACAATGTAAGGGACAGCCATGCTGATATGGAAAATTGTTACTCACCAATTATGATGGAGAGATTTGGCAGAGGCGTGGTCAATGAGCTGGCGGGAGAAGAACATCAAAACTGAAGAACAAGGAGGAGAGGTGGAAGTGGAGGCCGGGAATTCGAAAAGTGAAGTTCGGGAGTGTTTGTGTTCGTGTGCGGAAAAAATATCTCTAGGCGTAATAAGTGTGATGTGAAATAAAATGTAAGTAATTTTAAGAACTTAGTATATTTTAGGGTTCATTAATCATTTTCAATTCCATATCTATTTAAATGTTCACAATTTCGAAAATGTAAAATCATGTAAATGTTTAGCTATTTTAAAGAAAGTTTCTCATGTTAGTCCATGAACTCATTATTATTTCAACACTACAAAATTACTAATAACTGTTATAATGAATTAAATTTAAAATAAATTGTAATGAATAATTTAATATCAAACATGTTTTCAAAGTATTAAGGTATTAAGGTTTGTGCTTAATATGTCGATTAACGCAATCAATTAATCAATTTAATGAAATGTTGTCACAAATAAATGTGTTGGTTCATTTGAGGGTATTTGTACTGCCAATCTAACCTATTATTAAATCCCTCTCACAGCAACCCTTGCTCAAAATATGTCACTACCTTAATCTTAAACTAAACCAAACTACAAAACCTTACATGTTTCTTGCATGCTATCGTGAAGACAATTAAATCAACCCTTCCCATCATAGCTACGTTACGTGTAGAGTTGCAAATAGGCGGTATACAACATCTACCTAAAAAACAACAAATGTTTAAAACTATTGTTTTAATATGATGAACTAGATTCTAATCTGTCCCACTCATGTTAAACTCGATTCAGATGTATTGAAGTTTTTGTTTATCGATTCTATTTTGGTAAGATATGAGAAATGTCAGCCAAATTTCAGCTCCATTACGAGTAGCGATTGAGCGCTGATAAAGACGCGTTACTGACAGGTATTCAGAGAGACACACATACTATTTTACTAGATTTCTTTTACATTTTGCTTATCTATTCTCTATAGTTAATTCTAAGAATTAATACTTTGTGTTCAATCCTAATTATATAACGTTTTCAGTGATCGCAGAAATTACATAATCTAGCAAACAATGCGTGAAAAATAATACATTTAATAATTTATTATTAACACCTTCCCTAATCTAACTTCCTCAACGTATCATCAGTAATACGTAAATAAATCCATAATAAGTATATTACCTGAAGTACATTTTTGTGAACAATGTACTGAGCCAACTTTGACAGTGACGTGTTAAAATAAAACACTGCTTGTAGATTTGAAAAATCTTAGATTCTCAAATTTATATTATGAGGTGTTTTTTTGAGTGTATGAAAAATTCTCAAGGGAACATTCATTGGAACAAGAAACAAAATAGCTAACATTGCCAACTGCTCTAAAAACTTAAAAGAGGTCATTGAGTTAAATAATATTTGGCATACACATCAAATTCTTTACGTACAACTAAAATTCCCGTGCCGTTTTATTATGGGTTGGTTATAGGGTATTACTACATTTTGAACGGCGCAATTGGTTGGATTTTCTCAATTATCTCGAAAACGGCGAGGAAAACGGCAAAAGTGGATGGGAATATTTTGAAACTACATGCAATTTCGGACATATACTTCCTCTTCTATGGGGCGGCCTATTGCTATGAAAGCCGCAAGAGCCTTTTGCGCACCCCAGAAGCACACAATGAGGCTGACCAGTCTACGGTTTCAGCAGTTCTACCAACCGCCGAAAACAACCGATCAGATCCTCCTGGGGAAAATTCGCCACGCTTGTTCAAACTACCAAATATAGAGTACCGCTCCCTTGCGTAGTTTGTGGGATCAATGAATATTAATATAATATTTCAGAAACAACAGTTTAATTTTAAAACACAATGATTGCAAATTAAAAAGTTTTACGATGTCCTTCTCCGTAGGCTAGTGGATATAGTCTCGGCTCTCTAATTGAGAGATCACGGGTTCAAATCCCGGAGAGGTCCCAAGTCAGGAATAACAGCCAAAGTAACCCAGACACGCCCGCATAGCCAAGTGCTGAGGCTTAAAAGAGATAAAAACATGTTTACGTTGACGACCTTAGTGCCATCTAGCTGAAAATAACAAAAATATGATTTGGAGTTTAATCTCAACAGAATAGTATTTTAAAATAACATGGGTTGAGATTACATAAGTTTAAATGTAAACAATTAACGTCTGTAAGATGATTTGGTTATTGTGTTGTTTATGTTTATGTTGCTAAAAGAAAAGTCGTGAAAGTGTTTTAAATCTTATAACTTTTGAAAGACATCAAGAGGAAGAGCAAACATCGAAAATAGAATAGAAAGTGCTTGTGAGCTAATAAGAATAAACCCCCAGAGAAATGAAAGAAGTGAGACCACGACTCACAGAAAAACATCCAAATTCATTATTTCGAATCAATGGACATATTTGAAGATTTTTTAACGCGTTGTACTTTAATAGCGAAAAGCGACCTATGGACGTATACAGTGTACTGCGTGTTGTTACAACGGGAAGGTGAGTTTCCCAAATGTCCGTACAAAAGAAGTTTTGGATCACCAATACAAAATCAAATAGTTTAAACAAGTAAAGCAAAAACTATATTAATGCTTCAGCAATGGTTACCAATATTAGGGCGAATAGTAGAGATGCACCTCATATGTATATTGTCAATAAACAGATTCACCAACGAATAAACAGCATCTCTATATATTCTAGAAATCCTATTACTATTTAAAAACTAATAACAACTCTTTTCAAAAAAATCAAGTATTACACCATCATAACATCAGAAATCAACCCTTACAATACCCCATACACAGATTAAAACTATTCGAGCAGGGTCCTTATTATTCAGCTCTTAAAATATATAATAAATTACCTCCAAATCTAAAGAAGGAGAATTCCATAAACGCATTTAAAACCTCCCTAAAATGCTACCTCATTAACCGGGCAAAACTATTCAGTTAATGAATACTTAAATGAATAAAAGTTGTTTACTAGTCCCTATTATTGAATTTTTTTGACCAAGTTTATTAAGCTTTGCATATATGTAACTGTTTCTTGATTAGTTTAGGTTAGTTTATTAGTTTAGTTTATTTTTAAACATTGACAATTCATATGTTTATCTTTAGCAATGCTGAAAATTATAAACCTATGTGAAGCTTATAATAAATAAAATAAATAAATAAATAAATAAACATCAATCAAATTTGAGCAATGAAAACAATCAATTTGCGCAAATTAAATTTTTATGATACAGAGCAAGAGGCAACGAGGCGTTATGCTGCAAAAGGGAAAGCAGTTTGTGATCCATCTTATGAGGTTATTAGATGACGTATACTATGAGTATTAAACACCATAGGTCAAGTCCTCAGATAAACTCATAGCGTACATCGTAGAGGAGTGTAATTTACTCTAAAAGGAACAAAGATCTTTGCCGAAACAAACTACCAGCATCCAATGATGTTGCTTCATTTCTCAAAGCTGAATACGGATGTCTTGGAGGGGTTCCAGAATTTGTTACACATCGAAAAAATGACAATCCTGGGAACTCTTTCCGCTGTTCAGATTTCGATCTCTCCCCACAAAACTTCCTACAAAAGGGGGTTTTAAATTAGTTGTCATTTATGCTATAGTAAACTATAAAATAAATTATTTTTTAAAATCAGAATAATTAAAGGATAACGTTAAGTTAAAATTTTTAAATTTAATATGTAGTGAATATTTTTACCCCACGATTTCGTATGTGCGTTTAGCACCACAATGCGCTATTTAAATGTGTAAAATACACCTTGACAATGTAGAATTTTGCCACTTTCGAAAGATTTTGAAAATGTTTAGTAACAATTAGTAGGTGTAATATTTTTGGTAACAATTTTTCACACAAATAATAAGTTAAAACACAGTATTTTAATCTAGGGGTCACAGTATAATTTTCCTTTCCATCTGCTACAACTATTTTTTGTATCTGCAATGGAACTAATAAATTATTTATAGTACGATAACCAAGTTTTACTACTGTTACAGAATGTATTTTGTTTCTCAAAACCCTCCGCCAAAAAGGAACTCCAAACCTCTTTTCTGGTGTCTCTTTTGAGATAAAAACAAAACATTAGTTCCAGTTACAAATAATGACGTTTGAGTACCTAACTTTGAAACGGAAAAAAACGAATGTTGTAGACTATGTGGTTACAAAAACAGCAATTCTGGACTCGCGTTTACTGGTAGTAAAAGCCCGACTACGCTCCTAAGTTCAGAAACAGTTTGATAAAACCCACTTAAAAGTAGATCAGGAATTTCAACTAAAGCTAATAGTCAGATAAACATTTTTGATTAGTATAAATTGAAAAATGATTGCGGAAAGTATATAATTCTACTTTATCTCTGTTCTGACAGCTTACATTCTTAAATAACATTGTGTTATTTGGTTTCACAGTAAGGTGTTGATAGTTATTTAGTCTTACAATTATTTTATAATTTTGTAAGATTTGTTCTATACTATATACCATTCAAAAATTATAGATCCATAGTTGGAAGGGCAATTTATTCATGTTATCTAAAAAACACGAATTTTCATTTGAATCTAAGATCCACAAATCTTCCAATTAATCTTTAAATAATTCATTTGCGATCTAAGTTAAGGTGTGAAGAACATAGGTAGTGTTCGATGGATGTGTGTGAGTGTGTTGTGGGGGAGGTTACCCTCCCCTAGTGTAAGCCGCCCCGTCCAACGCGGCTTACTGTAGCGGTCAGCCTCTTACAAATTCAGCACCGCTCCCAAGATTTCGTTACACCCGTCCAAGCTCCAGAATTCCTCTGGCAAGACTCAGGTGGATCTTAATGACAACATACAGGTCTGAATAGAATCCTCTCGGAAGTCTAGGCTTTGATGTTCTGGAATACGCTCTTAGGATCTATGTAGTCCTTACGGTGTAGGAGTGGGTTAAGACTTCCGGTTGGCTCTTGTTGAGCGGTTAGCACCCCTTGTGGCGACCCTCTTTAGGAAATTCTTCTTCTTTTACTGTACTATCTCTTCAACCAAAAAGCTGTTGGATTAGCTCTTCCTACTTAATTCCTTTACAAATTAGAGTTAGCGAGAGAGAGTCAAGAACGTCCACTTTTTGCGTGAAACTTTTTAAAAAGACCCATGGTATCCTTGGAAATAATTATTAATAGTGCAAGATTTAATTTTTCTATTCGTGTTTCCATGGATACGTATTAATTTTTACCATTATATCCCATAATAATATTTATAACTCTGGTTTAAATAGTTCATATAATTATATTTCATCCATAAAATATGAAAACAACACAACCAAAATTTTGACTATTGAAGTCACAAATAGTGTATAGTATAGGCTTTTATGTACGAAATGCATGAATATTAGAATTTACTACCTTAAGGGAGTCGGGAGCTCCATTTAGGCCCATGTTAAATTCTCAAACTTTAAGGAACATTTACCAAAAAACTATAAATGATAGCACTTAGAACTTTTTTTTTCTTGATTAAAAACACAACAATATACATGTTTTAACACAAGATTTTTGTAAAAAGATATTTTTTGGATTTTTGGCAATTTTTAAAAAAATACTCTAAAAAATTACCAGTAATTTTTATAAATTAGTCGCAATAAAAAATTTTCTGATTGAAATGTTTTTAAAACCATGTGTTAAAATGTGTAGATTAATGCCCTCTTCGAGATAAAAAAATTATGGGATCTATCATTAATAGTTTTGGAGATAATGTTCCTTATTTACAAACAAAATTCATTTTCGGAAAAAGCCATTTATTTGGAACATCCATTAGCTTAGCAACTAAACTTGCTTTATGGGGATTCCTGCAACTCATTTCCTGCTCCATATGAGGGATTGTCTGCTTCCTCTGCTTCATAGTCGTCTTCTAGCGTCTTTTTTGCCAGTGTAGTCTGTCTTCGACACTTTTTTTCTATTTCATCGACGGCTTTATTCGCTTTTTGGATGCGTAGCATGTCCATGTCTTGAAGCACATACACACAGTTTACCCCAGGTACAATCCCTAATTTAGCAAACACTTCGCATCTGACTATATTGCCTTTGTTGAAGACAGCAATAGCATCATATACTCATAATTCTAGAGTTGATAGCATGACAAAAGTTCGCTTGGGAATACGAGCCCAAATCATGTTATTGAGCGATTCACTTTGGTTCTGTTCAAGCAGGTTTTGAAGAATTTGCAAATTTACAATGTCATTAGTGCCACAGTTACCTTAGTACTTATTGTAATCTGCAAGAGAAGAACTAATTTTCTTACTATACAAACTCTCCTTTTGAGGCTCTAGAGGAATTGGGCTTGGTGCACTAGTCCTAGGTTCTGGGCTTTGTGTACTAGGCCTAGATTCTAGGCTTCTCACACAGTCACTATCTACAAACACCAACTTTAGGGCTTCCCTACTTGCTTACGTTTTTTAAAGACTTTGTTACAAAATCTAGGAATTGCAATACCTTTGAAATAAAACTTCTAACACACAGAAAACACCAGGAACTTAAGAAAATAAACTGACATTTGAAATGTTATTCTTGGTTATAAACAGAAGAAAACAATAACAAACAAGGTACCGGTAATGAAAGTAAAAAAAGGTGACAAACAACTGTACCAATAGCAAAAAACGTAATAGTAATACAGCTCTCTTTTGCACAAAGAGTTTATAGTACAATATAAAATACTGTCTCCTCAATGCTGAAACTCTCACCAAAAATTTGAAGTACAGCCTTTAGAAAACAAATTTTTATTCAAGAACTACTTGACCGATTTTCATGAAATTGGTCTTGAATTAAACCGGTATGAAAAGCAGAATAATATTCAATAAAAACAAAAAAAAAGGTAATTTTTGACCCATTTTGACCTCCCGACCCCCTTAAGAAGGAAGCTTAAAATGTGTGCAAATTTATTATATGAACGTTTGATAAAAATGTAAAAGAATGCGGTTGTGTGACGGGGAAATAAAAAATGTTTAGTTTTGATTAACATAAAAACGTATGTGGTTTTCCCCCATAAAGTAAAAAAATGAAACAAATTGAAAGAATATTTTTGGAAGGAGCGCAAGGGTTTTAATTTGCTATTGATTTATATGTCAATGATTTCCGTTTCATTATTCAAGTATACTGTGTTTAAAAATACAATTGTGTAGCGGTATAGCCCAATAATTCATATTAAAGTACAGGTGTGACTTGTGATTTTGATACAAATCATTATCATTTTATATTCACGATTCACGAATAAATGTATTGGCTGAGCTTTAGTGTACTCATGGGTTAGGAACAGTTTAATAATTGTTATCTACTTGTCTATCTGCCCGTTTATTGTCTGTCTGCTCTGCTCGCACGTATCTCGAAAATGAACTGATACAGACTTGCAATCTTGCATAAAGTATAATTATTTTATACAAGCGACGCTTGAGTTCGATGATAGCACATGTCGCTCCATGGGGATTGGCTGATCGTTAGTAAATATTTTTAGTTTTATGGGTAATAATGACAGTAAACGAGAAAATACGAGAGTAATACATTTTTAAAGTACCTGAGTACAATCATATGAATTTTTAACATGTGAAATATTAACAAATGTAGCTTATTCATATAGATAACAGGAAAAATATAGTTAAAGGCAATGTCAAAAGTCGGTAACAAAATCTTGATTTCAACGCATTTTTGCTCTGTATACAATCCCTACCTTACAGGATCTATTATTTTTTTAAACACTGCTATAAATTCTAACTCAATGAAAAATCCAACTTTAAAATATTTTATATAAATTTGATATTAACTGTTGGGTTTTGAATGCTAAAAAAAAAAACTGAAGAAGTAGATTTTATTTTTTTAATATATTTTTAATTTTTTTGTACAAGTTCTTCATTACTACAAAATTCTCATAATACTTCGGGAGTTATTCGAAACGTCTAAGGGAGGAAACTTCTTAAAATTAACGAAAAGGTTTTCAAGTTTAAATATCACCTATATTAATGAGCTATTAGACTCTTTGGTAGGATTAAAAAGCCAGATTAAGCTAAGCTATGTGACACGAGAAGCGTTTTAACGCATTGAAACAATTTCTGTGTCACTTATAAAACAACAAAGACATTTTATTGACCTCTACTGCGAAAATTATTCGCAACAATGTTCATCTAGTTATATAATAAAGTTATTTTTTATACCAGAAATAGCATACTTTTTTAAATTTTAGGATTTTTAGGTTAAACTTCCCTTATTAACACTATCAAACTTTAAACTCTCACCCCGACCAAGATCTACATCCTGCCTCAAATTATTGAATGGATTTCTCATTCGAGTAATGAAACTTTTGAATGTTCTAAAATATATTTTTTAAAACCATAAAAATAACAACAAAGAAGGGAAAAAGTTTTGCAGTGGGTGGCCAAGCATCAAAATTAGGTTTACACCGCATCTATGTTTTTATAGAAGTTAATCCCTACGTGGTGGAGCTAATCCAATGAAAGTATTTCCTACAAACAACAATCGGTACAGAATGATATAATCGAATGTAGACTAAAAGATTGTAAACTTTGTAACTTTATTATTATTATAATTCAGCCTATATGTTCTCTTTCTTACCCAGTTCAATGATTTACAGAGCTGCAGAGGCTGCAGCTGCCGCCGCCGCAGCCGCTGCTCCTGGCATCAGGGCTCCTCCTCCACTGCTGAGGTCTCGGACACTCCCCGCTATCGTGGTGCCAGGTATATCCATCCTCCAGGCGCAGATAGATTCCAGAACTAAAGAAGGTGAGATCACTCAAACTGGCTCAGCACAGATAGTTGGCTGCTGCACTCTGTAGCCTATACATACTATCAACAAGAAAGTTATAATATTAATAACCCATTCGTCCCACAGTGATAATAAATAAGAGCTTAAACGTTTTGGAATCCCTTGATGCTGTTTAATAGTACTTAATAGAACACCTTGAAGATAAACACCTAATAGGTGGAAATGTTATGCAATACTGCTAGGATATAATGGTAAATATGATTGGCAATATCCTTAAGTGACTTTAACTAAAGAATTATGAATAGTTGTAAAGTGTGTCAAATCAAGACTCATTACTGTGTGATTAATATGGGAAGGAAAACTATTATAAAATGTTTAATATAAAGTTTTGATTTAAAAAATTAGAGAGTTTGTCACGAATTGTGACTTATTGACAGGAGCGTGCAAATTTCGCGCTAGTATTTTCATACACATGCACTTTTTAGTCAAATTCTATCCCTTCTTAATTTGTATACGCCCGTTCTGCTTACAAACACAGAAAACATCGTAATCTATAGTACTCAATGACACAGATTTTTCCCCGTTTCATTTATAGCTAAATGAAAAGAGCTTAAAAAAGCGTTTTTGACTAGGATAAAACTAAAAAGAATGTCTTAAAATAAATTTAAGAGTTGACCAAAGGTATGTAAATGATCCACATTTGGAAGATATGGATTAAATACGTACAAATTGTGTGCTGCAAAGAAATTTTTGTTTAGGTTTATTAAATAGAAAACGCAATTTCGAAAAAAAAAACATTTTAAAACATTTATACAAGTCACTGATTTGCCATATGCATGCATTTATTTTCTTAAAATAGAAATATATTACATTATTTCAAACTGTTCAATATACTTCAATGTATACTTCAATATATACTTCTAATACTAAAAGGGTATTAGACCTGATGTGAACTTGTCATTCATTTTGTATATTATAATGTTATGTCCGGAAAATATACTTATTTTACTAATTAATATTAATGATATACCTAATATATAAGATTCGAATAAAAATAATCTGTTGTACGCTGACGTGACATTGTTTTGAAGACGGCATTAGAGTGCAGCTTGTCATATACAGTATTATATTGAGAGACTTCTGGAGATTGATCATATAATTTACTAATACCTCTAATCATTTCATGACAACGGGGTTTCTAATATTTACTTTTGTTATCATGTTTTGTCATAGATAAAACGTTTGTCTTATCGTTCTCATTTTAAAATAAACTGTTCATTAAAATTATACTGTAGTTGTATGATGTGGATTGATATATAGTGACATCTCCAACTAACATTGCGATGTTATTTTCGGGGCAAGCGAAAATATTCGCAACTTGCCAGATAGCCAGTCGAGCTGGGTTAGAAATTTCCAGGGTTCGAGAATTTAATATAACTAGTATTTATTGTTAGGAGTCGAATCAGAGGGCCCTGCGGAAGAAATTGATACTTCCAAAATAACGTTGGGCTTACTTCATCACGTCAACTCCAATAAAATTTTGAAGACGTAAAAAATAAAAAAATAATCTTGCTCAGAAAAATAAAAATGTCTTGTTCTAGGAAAGTTATTGTTCAAGCGAGTTCGATTTTCGAAAACAACTGTATTGTTTATTAATACGTCGGTTAGTGAGGAATTACAAGTAAGCTGAGTAGTCTCCACTGATAACTTGGTCGGGGAAGTCGTGTACAGTAATTATTGTAAGAGCCCGGGTTGGAATAATTAATCGGTTAAATAATGATGGTTAGTAGAAGCAAAATACAAAATCAAAGCAAAATATGAATAGCAATGGCAAAGAAAAGCAATATTCAAATAACACCAATAGCAAATATACAATCTTATAAATTAAGGATTAGCCATGCACCAATATCACAGTGCAACTACTATATACATAAAGCAAGTACTAACCATTAACAAAAAATATTTCTACGGGATGCAAAAGCTAGATAAATTTATAATATAAAAAATATACTAAGCTGTATTTATTCTGTAGGCAAGTGTATAGCTCCAAAATAAAATATCAAGTTTACTTTCTCAGGCATATAATTTTGAAAAATAAAAAAAAACAAAGTAATCACTTATAACACACCATGCAGAATTAGGCCTACCCTACCATATGGAAGCTAAGATAAAGGTAAATGATTTAAACCATGCAATAAGGCTACAAAGCTAAATTACTATAAATGTTAGGGCTCTATGAATATCAAAGAAAAATTGAACACTCACCCTATCTGCACAGTTCACCAGAAAAATAAACTAAAATATCGTTAAATAAATATTTTGATGGAGGTTATCGGGGTGAGGGTGTCAGGACGTTCGCAAAAATAAAAAGAAAGGGTTGCGAGTCCCGAAATAGATAAAGGAGAAAAATAAAGATAATCACTTACAAAAATATAAATAATTAATAAAATGAAAATTAGATTGAACTTCAATAAGAAAGAAAAATATTTCCGCGTAGATTAGAGATTCGCCAAGAAATGTGATAATAATCAGACAACAGAATGATGGTCGAGAAAACTTTATACCTAATATAAAAATTTACATCGATTGAACATAAGATTTAGTTTATGAGGACGGGGTCGGTGGGAAGAAAGTATTTATAAAAGGAAGTCGTGGGTATAGGATGCCAGTACTATCGCCGGAAAGAAAGCAGTGGTAAGGCGAGTCCCGACTGTTATAATTTTTTCCGGGTAGGAGATAATTGGTAGGAAAGTTCGTAAAGGAAACTCGGGATGAGGTGTCAGATCGATCGCCAGGAAAAAGAAATGCGAGATCTGAAAAATTTAGAAAGGAAAATTTTGACACAGTAATTAAAATTTAGTCGAAATGACAAAAAAAATAATCTGAGTAATTGAAATTCTAAATATAAGTTAAATTGAAGAAAAGAATAACTTTAGTAATTCAAGTTTAAAAAGTAATTAAAGTTTCAGTAAATTGAGAAAGTCAAATATATTCTATTTAAATTTAATGATACCCTTAAATATCAAATAAATTATTAAGAGTATATTTAAAATCAAACAATTATCTTATCAAAATAAATCTATAACCATCAAACATTACTAATATATTTCAGATCGATTAAGTTTCATAAATGACAAATAAAATATTAAATTCTGTTTCACATAAAAAAATTTGGAAGAATTGTTGATGGCGGAGATAAACACTTTAGTAAGGAACAAGGTCGTTGTTTCCTTACCTGGTGCTGGATATCGGCGGCGGGCGTCGAGTCGCGATGTAGTCGTTCAGCGAGCGGGGTCGGGGGAAGGGGTCGAAGTCGTGGTGAGCAGCGGTCGTCGGCGGTGGTGTCGCGGTCACTGGCTGTCTCTCTGTGTCTTCAATCGGCCGTCATTATATAGGTTCGCGCGATCGCGGGGGTGGGGGAAGCCTTCTCCTCTCGCCGTGATCGGAGGGGAAGCGGTGATATCCGTGCGGGCACGGACCTGCCAGATAGCGTCTGACTCATCGTCAGTAAAATAATTATTTCGCTCCTTTTTATGATAATTCTAAAACTCAAGTCGTTATTCGTAATATTAAAAAAATTGTCTGTTCTAATTTTTCAATTTTACTAATGAATATTTTTAATTTAAATTTAAGTTTGTATGTTAAAAAAATAACATGTTACACCCCATCTGTACTTCGGGAAACAAAAAAAAGAGAAAAAAGTTAAATGTGGTTTTTGTATATAGATAAACAAAAAAGGTTATCGTAGTTTAACCTCCTCTTGTATTCGTTTTTAAAGTTTCTGAAATGAAATGAAACAAACTAAAGACTCTTTTCGTACGAAATTAATGTTTTAATCAACAAATAAAATAAAATGATAACATATTCTGGTAAGAAAATATAACTAAAAAACAAATTGCAATCTGCATAACCAAAAAAAAATTATTTAACAAAACTAAAATTTACACTAAAATATATTACGGGCACAGTCTTTCACAATACATATAATTGCTAGAAAACAAAATCAGATCTCGCTTTACTAATAAAAAATAAACAAAAATCGAACTCGAAAATATAAAATCTCTCAGGGAAGGATATTAGACACGCCGGGTAACAGGAGAGTGGCAGTCTTACAAGGAAGAATTTGGGATAGAAAGGTGATTTGTTGTAGGAATACTAGTTTACTAAAGCAACTCTTGGCGCCAAAAAAAAACACATCGGGCAACCAAGAAATCATACAATTAATATAGGTTAGTAGAAAGGAAATTATGGGCACACAACAGGGCAAACAGGAATCTAGTGTGCCTCCAAGGAAGAGTATGCCTTCAGATCCTTCGTATGGGCTCGGCCTACGTCTTTTCCTTGGAGATCTCGAAGTTCGAATATATTCCATCCTATTTTTCTATATAGGATGTATGGTCCTTCAAACTTTGGTGCCAATTTTCCTGCTATATTCTCAGCCGCTGAGGAAAGTGTATGGCTGCGCCTCAAAACTTGTTGGCCTATTACAAAACTGTTGTCTCTTCTTCTGAGATTATAGTAATGAGCTTGGCGAGTGTGTGCTTTTTCCATGTTTAGCTTACATTTTTCCCTTAATTTTAGCATGAAGTTCATTCGAGTTTCATGTATATCGATTTCGCTAGGTTTAACCGCACCTTGAGTGGTATTCTCGAATACTTGGCCGTAGATACAGTTTGGAGTTTTAAGTTCTCTACCAAAATTGAGCATGGCGGGGTAAATTTTGTTGACTCGCTACAACATGTATTTCAACGCAAATCTAAATTCATTTAAATGTTGATCCCAACTACGATGATCATTTCGCACGAACTGAGAAATCATAGTTTTTAATACGCGGTTCGTTCGCTCTGTCGGATTACTCTGCGGACTATAAGGTGCGGTTCTTTTGTGAATTATTCCCCAATCACTTGTAAGTTTTTGGAAGATTTTCGAGAGGTATTGCGTTCCGTTATCTGTCAGTACTACTTCTGGAGCACCATATCGCATCAATATAAGGTCTTCGAACTTTTCTGCCACCTTCTTAGCAGTTGCTGATGGTAATGCTACAATTTCTACCCATTTGGTAAAGGTATCTTGGAAACACCAGGATAAATCTGTTTCCTTTACGAGATCGAGGTAAAGGTCCCATCAGATCGCTGGTTACTGTGAACCAAGGTCCTTGGGGGCGTCTGAAATGCATTTTCCCCACCGGTTTACATTGTTCCACCTTGTATCTCTGGCAAGTGTCGCAATTTTTTACATATTTTCGAATATCGTTTCTCCATCCAGGCCAAAAGTATCTGGCGCTGATTTTCTGGATCGTTTTGTTTACACCTAAATGGCCAGCTGTTGTGCTGTCATGATTTTCTCTCAGTACATCGGATTTTAGAGAATCTGGTACGCAAAGTTTCCAATTTGTTTTTGGGTCGGTAGATGATTTATCGATTTTTCGGTATAGTTTTATTTCCTCGAATGGTGTAATCTGCCATATTTATTCGGACTTGCAGATACCTTCCGAAGCATTTTCGAGTGCCAGTCGGGCATAACTTCGCCTGAAGCTGTTTCTAGCCTTGGTTCCTTGGTTTTGAGCGATAGTTGCCTCCGAGAGTTATTCGAACTGTCGTTGGCGGTGCTACAACCAACGGTTTTGAACCGACTACAGGATCACAGCTTGGACGTGTCGATCGGATTACCGGGAGAGTGCGTCTGCTACTCGGTTCAGGACTCCCCTGCGGTATTGGACTTCGAAGTCATGTTGCTGCTGTAGTTCCAGCATCCAGCGAGCAAGTCTTCCAGATGGTTTTCTCCAAACTCATCAACCACTTTAAAGCTTGATGGTCAGTTATCGCAATAAAACTTGTACCCTTCGAGGTACGGACGAAATTTTTGAACGGCCCATACCAGAGCTAGGCATTCTTTCTCGGTTACGGAAAAATTTCTTTTCATTCTCGTGTAAAAGTCGACTCGCATATGCAATAACCTTCTCCCGCTTGCCAATAGTTTGGGTAAGCGAAAAGCCCCTAAACCTTCATTGGAGGCATCCACGTGGGACCGTAAAAGTTTCCTTGAAGTCAGGGCAGGCTAAGACCGGTGCGGTAGAAAGTTTTGCTTTAAGGGAATTGAATGCTCGTTCTTGAGAATCCGTCCATTCCCATCTATTCCCCTTTCTTAAGAGTTTCGTCAATGGCTTAGATATGTTTGCAAAGTTTTCGATTAAAATCGTCTGTACCAAGACGCAAGTCCCAAGAAACTCCGTACTTGTTTTACAGTTTTAGGTGCTGGAAAATCTACAATTGATTTAACCTTTTCTGGATCCGTCTGGATTCCTTTTCTCGTTTATTACGTGGCCAAGGTATTTCAACTCCTTTTTACAAAAGTTACATTTTTCCATATTTGGTAATAATCCTGCATTTCTAAGGCGTTCGAACACTTCTTTGAGAAGTTTCAAATGTTCTTCGAAAGTTCGGGGATACCAGCACCAAATCGTCTAAATAGGCAAAATAAGCGTAGGGCTCAAAACTCAGGTCCTATTCACTTGGTCTAGCAATCTCTGAAAGGTAGCCGGAGCAGAGTGTAAGCCAAATGGCATGACCTTGAATTGGAATAACCCTCTGCCGGGAACAGTGAAAGCCGTAATTGGTCTACTGTTAACTTCGAGAGGGTACCTGCCAATAGCCATCTTTTAAGTCGATCGTGGATATATAGCAAGCATTCCTCAGTTTTGTCGAGTATCGCACTTATTTGGGGGAAGGGGATATGCATCCTTCTCACTGACCGCATTAACTCGCCTTAAGTCGATGCAACACCTTACTTTTCCATTCGATTTCTTAACCAGCACTAGTGGAGAGCTCCAAGGACTAGATGATGGTTCAATGATGCCTGACTCCAGCATCTTGTCAAACTTCTTTGTCAATGATCGCCTGCATTGCCGGGTTGCGATAATAATAACCCTCTATTTAATGGGTGTATTAGTTTTAAGGCGAATTTTATGTTTCCACTAATGTCGTGGCGACCAATAAAACCATCGAACAAATTCAACTGATAATCAAGGAATTCTTTCAGTTTTTTACTTTCTACTTCTGTCAGTGTCATTAACGGCATCAGTATGAATAGTCTTTGAATTATCGCATCTAGTCACTGTTTCTGCAGTACTTTCATGAGGAGTGATATCGATCAGTTTTAAAGGCGTTATAACGTCCATACCCAAAATCATCGGCGTAGTTAAGCCTGGTAGAAAACAGGGGCGCGTACCTTAGTTCTAATATCGGGCTATCTCGCAGTTAAAATTCGAAGGCCTGAGATATCTGGCTATTTGTGCTATCGGCCATATTAACATTAACATTTACGTTCTTAGGGCCTAACGCCTAACTGTAATAGATGATGAGCTACTCTTTCCCCTATAATAGTCACCATCGATCCCGTGTCAAGCAGTGCACAAAAGGTAGTTTCTTGAATCTTAATGGATACAAATGGTCTAGGATCGTTCGATTTAACTTCTGCACAGCTGCTTTTGTTAAATTCTTTTATTTGGTTGAGCCACTTGGGCCATTCGATTGAGGTGATTTGTTGCCCCAGAGTCCGGGACACCTCTGACGCTCCGGGCTCCGGAAATGTTTCCCTGCCTGCAAGGACACTGGACGGTTCGGATTCCTACTTTTTTACAGTTAAAACAGCGAATGGTTTTAGGGAGAGGGACACTGGTGGTATTTATGCCCTTTAGTTTCGCAATTCCAACAAGTAGGAATGGTAGTCGTTGTATCTGTAGTAAGATGCCTTGGCTGAGTAGTGTTAGTCGGGACAGTTGTTAGAGGGCTCGAACCTTCGTTTATCGGTAAAAGATTTGAGTTTATCGTGATACCAGTTCTGGCTTATCTATCATCTGTACTGGGTATGACTTAAAAACTCTACGTTTTGTGTCGTATGCTGTCTCAGGTACCATGGATTGAGCCGGATTTGGAGGAGGTCGGTAACTATTCTTCTCTCGCAAATAACTTTCATAAACCTTCGGCGAGATGAATTAATTCACTAATCGAGTGAAAAACTTTCCCTTCTGATCGTCAATTTGTATTCAGGTCTCATGTTTGAATATAATCGGTTTAGTGTTTTGGTTTACAGAGAAGCCACCATGTCGTCGAATTAGAGTAGTAAGGGCTACAATAAATTTTCGCATTGGCTCACTCTCGCCCTGAGTTCTTCGAGTTATTTCCTCATCCAAGTTACGTCGGTAATCTGGAGGAAGATACTGCTCTTCGAAGCTGATTATAAAGTCGTCATAGTTTGTCCAAAATGACTTATTATTTCGGTACCAGAAAAGAGCGTTTCCCTTAAAAAGTTCCGGTAGTGCTTTTAGTAGCCGATCGGGAGGTATTTCATAAGATTCGGCAAGTTCATTGAGACGCTCAATGAAAGAGACTGGGTCTCCATCCCCATCGAATCTCAAATTCCATTTCCGAACTTGATTGCAGATATGAGAGATATCCGGTTGTCTAAGTTCAGATGTAGGCCTGCTTGCCATGTTAGCGTTACTGTCCAATCCAAAAATTCGGGTCACAAGGCTCATCACCTGTGAGGGATCTTGCTGTCGGCCATTCTCAACGGGTGAGGTGTTGTTATGGTCTTGTGTGTTTGTTGGGGCTATGGCATTTACAGATTTTTCGTGCATTAAAAGGGCTAATCGTTCCTGTACTAGTCTAAAACTAGCTGTAGGAGGGAGGTTTAACATTTCTCGAATGCTAACTTCCTCATGTTGTATATGACCATCAACATGAGAGGCACTAATCGGTCCTAATGCTGAGGAAACTACATTGGTCGCGAGGTTTTGTCCGTATATGACAATAATTCTGTTCTTAGTGGAAGAGGTTCAGGAGGTGTGTTTTTCCAGACCTAAGAAAAGTTACAAGTCGCTTTCGTAGTTCAGCCACATTACCATCCGGATTCAGATTAAAATTTTCTTAACTCTTCCTGTAGGTCGTTTCTTTTGTAGTTTATAAATCCAGCCCACACGAGGATCATTCTCCGAAGGGGAAGGAAGCATAATTTGGGGATTGGGAATGGTTGTAGGAGGGATCGGTAGGCCCATTGTAGTAGCAGTGGTTACTAGTAGTAGTGGTGGCGGTAATAGTAGCAGTAGTAGTGGTAGTAATCGGTGCGACTGATGTTACGACTGTAGGAGGACTCATTTTTGGCACTGTACCACCAGAAGCCTGTGGTGTCGTAATACGAGTTAAAGTCGTAGTGGTTGTGGTTGTTTTTCGTTTGTTTGTGTCCCCTTGTCCATCATTTCCGTTTACATACATGAAGAATAAAATTTGATAAGGGCGGGAGAAAGAGGTTTAGTAAGTACATCATTATTGTACGTATCAAATTTTCTTAAACAAAAAGTTGTTGTAAAACTTTAACAATTTTTAGTCGTAAATTGTAAAGTATATTCACAAAAAAGTGTAAAGTAAATCGTTAAAGTTCGTAAATTAACGTATATTACAGTCCCTGTTTCGGGCGCCACTTTGCGATGTTATTTTCGGGGCAAGCGAAAATATTCGCAACTTGCCAGATAGCCAGTCGAGCTGGGTTAGAAATTTCCAGGGTTCGAGAATTTAATATAACTAGTATTTATTGTTAGGAGTCGAATCAGAGGGCCCTGCGGAAGAAATTGATACTTCCAAAATAACGTTGGGCTTACTTCATCACGTCAACTCCAATAAAAATTTTGAAGACGTAAAAAATAAAAAAATAATCTTGCTCAGAAAAATAAAATGTCTTGTTCTAGGAAAGTTATTGTTCAAGCGAGTTCGATTTTCGAAAACAACTGTATTGTTTATTAATACGTCGGTTAGTGAGGAATTACAAGTAAGCTGAGTAGTCTCCACTGATAACTTGGTCGGGGAGTCGTGTACAGTAATTATTGTAAGAGCCCGGGTTGGAATAATTAATCGGTTAAATAATGATGGTTAGTAGAAGCAAAATACAAAATCAAAGCAAAATATGAATAGCAATGGCAAAGAAAAGCAATATTCAAATAACACCAATAGCAAATATACAATCTTATAAATTAAGGATTAGCCATGCACCAATATCACAGTGCAAACTACTATATACATAAAGCAAGTTACTAACCATTAACAAAAAATATTTCTACGGGATGCAAAAGCTAGATAAATTTATAATATAAAAATATACTAAGCTGTATTTATTCTGTAGGCAAGTGTATAGCTCCAAAATAAAATATCAAGTTTACTTTCTCAGGCATATAATTTTGAAAAATAAAAAAAAACAAAGTAATCACTTATAAACACACCATGCAGAAGAATTAGGCCTACCCTACCATATGGAAGCTAAGATAAAGGTAAATGATTTAAACCATGCAATAAGGCTACAAAGCTAAATTACTATAAATGTTAGGGCTCTATGAATATCAAAGAAAAATTGAACACTCACCCTATCTGCACAGTTCACCAGAAAAATAAACTAAAATATCGTTTTAAATAAATATTTTGGATGGAGGTTATCGGGGTGAGGGTGTCAGGACGTTCGCAAAAATAAAAAGAAAGGGTTGCGAGTCCCGAAATAGATAAAGGAGAAAAATAAAGATAATCACTTACAAAAATATAAATAATTAATAAAATGAAAATTAGATTGAACTTCAATAAGAAAGAAAAATATTTCCGCGTAGATTAGAGATTCGCCAAGAAAATGTGATAATAATCAGACAAACAGAATGATGGTCGAGAAAACTTTATACCTAATATAAAAATTTACATCGATTGAACATAAGATTTAGTTTATGAGGACGGGGTCGGTGGGAAGAAAGTATTTATAAAAGGAAGTCGTGGGTATAGGATGCCAGTACTATCGCCGGAAAGAAAGCAGTGGGTAAGGCGAGTCCCGACTGTTATAATTTTTTCCGGGTAGGAGATAATTGGTAGGAAAGTTTCGTAAAGGAAAACTCGGGATGAGGTGTCAGATCGATCGCCAGGAAAAGAAATGCGAGATCTGAAAAAATTTAGAAAGGAAAATTTTGACACAGTAATTAAAATTTAGTCGAAATGACAAAAAAAATAATCTGAGTAATTGAAATTCTAAATATAAGTTAAATTGAAGAAAAGAATAACTTTAGTAATTCAAGTTTTAAAAAAGTAATTAAAGTTTCAGTAAATTGAGAGAAAGTCAAATATATTCTATTTAAATTTAATGATACCCTTAAATATCAAATAAATTATTAAGAGTATATTTAAAATCAAACAATTATCTTATCAAAATAAATCTATAACCATCAAACATTACTAATATATTTCAGATCGATTAAGTTTCATAAATGACAAATAAAATATTAAATTCTGTTTCACATAAAAAAAATTTGGGAAGAATTGTTGATGGCGGAGATAAACACTTTAGTAAGGAACAAGGTCGTTGTTCCTTACCTGGTGCTGGATTATCGGCGGCGGGCGTCGAGTCGCGATGTAGTCGTTCAGCGAGCGGGGTCGGGGGGAAGGGGTCGAAAGGTCGTGGTGAGCAGCGTGTCGTCGGCGGTGTGTCGCGGTCACTGGCTGTCTCTCTGTGTCTTCAATCGGCCGTCATTATATAGGTTCGCGCGATCGCGGGGGTGGGGGGAAGCCTTCTCCTCTCGCCGTGATCGGAGGGGAAGCGGTGATATCCGTGCGGGCACGGACCTGCCAGATAGCGTCTGACTCATCGTCAGTAAAATAATTATTTCGCTCCTTTTTATGATAATTCTAAAACTCAAGTCGTTATTCGTAATATTAAAAAAATTGTCTGTTCTAATTTTTCAATTTTACTAATGGAATATTTTTAATTTAAAATTTAAGTTTGTATGTTAAAAAAAATAACATGTTACAACATCCGAATACAATGCTGCGACGAAATCGTGGGTGATGACATCAAATTGCTAAAATATTGTAGAAAGGGCAGCTTCGTAATTATTACTGAGTTTAACAATATCTATTCTCCATAGTTAGTTTCTATTGAACACTTCCAGGGTGAATGTGGAACACGATGAGGTTCTTGAAACAACATTATGTCCTGGATGAGTGGAGATGCTTCATAACCAAAGGCCTGTTGCGGTTAGATCTTGCTGCTGCTATGGGTACGGGCAGGTTGAGAATTTGGAGGAATATCATGCCTGTTTATTATCCAACTACTCAATGGTAGTTCGCTAGATCCTCGAGAAGCTTTCCCTACAAATGTTTAAATTTGTAACACGTGTAGGCAAACCCATAAACTTACTATCTTTGTGATTTTTCTGGGATATCGTGCTGATTTATAAATACCATTGAATGACTGTGTAATTGTTTACAAATCTAGAGATGTACTGGGAGATGTAATACCGTTAGATTTCCGTCATCATCTATATCCGTAACAAAGACTCTTTGGTAATTATAACAAATAAATACAAATTTAAATAAACCATTTACATTTAAGTCTTGCTATAAAAAATGAAGCAAATAAAGCTGTGTTGCAATATTATAGAGCACCTAAGAGAAGGTTGTTTCTGTAAATTACTGTAGGCGGTATGATACAGTATAGGAGATATTGTTTCAGTAAGACAGTTATCCCATCCTTTAACTTTTCAACACATAAATTCCCAAGAATTGGAACACATGTTTTCAATTGTTGCTCCTCAATATCCGATTAACTAAATTCTAACGTATTATTTAAAAGTAATGCAAAATAAAAAGATGCCTTTTCTTTGAGGTCTTTTATTACAAAATATGCTTTTAAACAGAAATTTAATAAACACGAATTAAAATAACAATAAACATATAACTACAGTTTCTATATTAACAAATAATATACAATGATGACTAAGAAAAAGAACAAATACCACAGACGTAATGCAAACAAAAACCTGAAAACACAAAAATAACAAACACCATGACTTTGATTGAAGTTTTTCTTATTGTTGAACGTAATACTTCTCTGAAATATTTCCACGCGTTCAAGAAGATCAGTATATAATAGCAGGACTGTAATAAAGATAAATTTTTCTTACCGTCTTCACTCTGGGTAAATGAAACTGTCTGTTCTGCACGGGCGCTGGGAGACACCTTTCTGGAATATGAGCTCTTGTGAGCTCTTTAACATTAACAAATAACGAATGCGACCTCACACAGGCGACACATACACAAGTTATAAGGGATTAAGCCGACTGTATTTTCACTTTAGTAAGTATCAGCTTATAAATTTCACCCTAATAATTTGAATCAAGGTTTTTGGAATATTCAATGTTATCTATAGAGAAGTAAATGTCAATTGTAAATAATTTATTACAAGACATATTTTCATGCTACCTCAATCAAAGTTACTTTAAATTGCTACTTCTGGATATAATAGTAACAAACATTCATGTGGTTCATCCTATCCTCTGGGCTCTGCGCGATGCGTGCATGAAAGCTCTGACTTTACCGTGCCTCTGTAATCGGCGAATACATACTTGATAATGCTATCAGTTCTTTAAAATGTCAGAACTTTGTGGATCATGTATGTTTTATTAACTGTGTACAAGCCGTTTCCACTGGAAACACTTTGGTTAGTAAATCTATACCTCCTACCATGCTTTATAGATTGGTA